>NW_010516629.1:0-11402 GCF_000687285.1 Phaethon lepturus
GCACTCTCAAGACCAACCGCTCCATAATCTGGTGCCTCATGAGCAAGAATCCTTTTGCCCCTTGGAGTCAGTTGCCAAGTAACAACATTATTTAGGTAAAGGTCTGAGCAAAGTGCTTGGGTAATTTGTTAGCTATTTGCATGGGACAATATGTTTTCAAAGTGATAACAGTAATTTAATAATTTTCTCCATGGTGGTATTAAATGTGTAAATTGCATTTGCATCTCTGTTAAATTTATGCTATGACAGTTAACAACATCTCAAGAAAAACCTGTTTTAGATCACCACTAGTTAGAGAATGATAACTGATAGAGCTTCACAGCTTCACTGTTTGGAAAAGCAGCAGATGAAGCCCCTTTGGGAAGCCATTTACAAAGCAAACGGATACAGAACATGTTCCAGCAGGATTAACTAATGCTATGCTCAGTCCTTAGCTATATGGAGCAATGCACATCAGCTCAGAGATGAGAAGCAAGAAAAACGCATGTTCAGCCTAGTAAGGAAAGCCTCTTTTCTGATCATGATGTGCTCTTCTTACTGACAAGAATGGTTTCCTTCCATCCCCGTGTTTACCACTTGCACCAGGCAGGCAGGCAGCAGAGCAGTTCAGGTGGGTGCTCCCTAATTCGCTCCATGCACAGATAGGCATATTGGCTTAATAGATGTATATTAAATCTAAACAGAGAATTGATATTCCTGACGGGTTGTGACTGAGGCAGTTGACCTGACTGTGACTGAGGCAGTTTAGGAAGCACTTGGAAGAGCTGCATGAGAACAGAAAGCCTGGCAGTAGTGGCAGAGTGTGGATAGCGACAGCTGTGGACCATTTCTTCCTCCAGCATGGGAGTGAGAACAGGGAACATGTTTTCCACAGCAGGAAGTTACAGACAAAGAAGAGAAGTCAAAGCAGCTTTTGCAGTATTTGGTGTTATTCTTGATATCAGTAACCCTCCACATCATTAATAAAAATAAATTCATTTAAAAACACATATCCAATACTCCTGCTTTTAGGAGAGAAACCATGATGCAAATACACTCTAGAATCTCAAAAACTGAAGAACAATTAAAACTAGAAAGCTATTTTGTAAATATGATCATTCTGCCATTGGAGTTTTTGAGAGCTGACTTCAATTTTGAGGTCAGCAGTTCAGGAAAGGATTACATAATTTGATCTTATTCCCTCTCCTCATTCAAGAAAAGGATTTTCTGAGAGGAAGCAGGCAAAAGTGAAAGTTTAGTCTTCCCCCCCCCCCCCCCCGATATTAGCATGTCTGAGAACTCCTCACATGCTCAGAAATCTCCAGCGAGCCTAGAGAACAAGTCTTTGGTATACTCCTTTTAATGGTCAGCTGGGCTCCTCTGCTCAGTCGTCTCATTCTCAGTGCCAAAATGAAACACGCTAATAAAACAGTAATGCTTTGGAGATACTGATCTTTGCTGAACTTCTACAGGGAGGTGCTGACCTTGTAGAGTGAATTATTATTTCCCATTTAATGTCACATTTTACACTTTCTCTGGAAGAAGCTGGTGACTCTCCAACTGACCCGTGTTATAAACCTCCATGCTGCTAACCTTCACTGCTTGCCTTCAGTGCTCTGTTTGATGTTTTATTTTTATATGAAAAAGGATTGAAAAAATCCCCTCCATTCAGTGTGATCCTGTGCAGTTTTCTTTAAGTGAAAGGCAAAGTTTCACCAGGGAAAAGGGGTTTATAACAGCAATTTTAACAACACGTTCTGAAGTCTTCATACTAAAGAAGCACATTATCCAGCAGGATGCTGGGGAGAGGACAGAGACGGGTACACCCAAGTCAAAATGTACTTAGTTTCAGTTAATTGTCATTCTCTTCATTTTTAAAACCACCTGGTTTTCAGTTGCTATTGGTACTGCTGAGCAGTCATTTACATTTGATTCTGAGGTATTACTTGGACTGGGATGGGAATTTTTGTCTAAGAAATAGAAATGTCAGTTCCTGGAGAAATTGCAAGGGGGAAAAAAAACCAAAACAAAACAAAGAATGACACAATTATGGGCAAAAACATATTTCTTTCATAGAAATTTCATTATGTTTCCTCAGGAGAAAATTAAAGCAACTGTGTCTAAACTTAGTGCCATAAAATGATAGAAAACCCTGCCCAAAAATCAATGCAGTAGTAATGCCTGGGTTATTAGTTGCTCGTGCCTGAATTGTGCAGTGAGGGCCTGAGCTGAAAAACCAAACAACTTGGTACCGTCCATCAAAAAGAGTGCTCCTGGCAGCAACAGAAGAGCCCCTGTAACACTGAGGATCCTGACAGCCTGCCTTGGAAATGAGAGCTCAGCTTGCAATGAAAACGAATGAGAAGACTGCGGTGGATCGAAGAATGATTCACGTTGTTCCATATTCAATAGCAAATCGTGTGTTGTCTGCCCCTAACCGACAGTTACTTTGTTAATTTGCTCAGCTACTTTGAAAACAAGTGATCTCTTCAGCTGTAGTTTGGCAGACCAGTGGGATGAGGTTTAGAAACATCTATTTTCCCTCTCTCCACCCCAGCTTCATGACTGTAATAAAGAGAATCATTCATCTGGGAAATTCTGTAGTGACAACTACTACTGGTAAATATTTTGTGAGGAAGCTGTTACATATGTGAAATGATAACTCTTTCAGTTCCCTTCTGGTAAGGCCTTTACATGCTGTTTTTTTTTTTTTTTTCCTTCAAGAAATTGAAAACAAAGACTTCTATCAGATGGGAAACTCACAGCAGTGATACCACCCATCCTGTTCTTGCTTTGCTGAGTCTGGTAACATACCTTTTTTAGAAATCATTTCTTTGAGAGAAATGGGTAGGTCTTTTCTGGTGCCTGCTCAACTTGGTAAGGTCCAGAGATGCACATTGTCAGGGAGCTGCAAAAACAGCTACTTCCAAAATAAGACTGACTCAGGTCACCTGTCTGGGGCAGGAATTAAAACCCCAGGGCTTTAGTTTATCAGTCTGTATGCATCAGACCAATACAGTAATAACTTGAACAATCTTAGGCAGAGCTTCAATGCAGTGCAATGGGTTGGTTTTGTTTTTAAAGTGAGATTAAAGCATATCTTTCCTTTTTAAAGCTAGGCCAGTTCCATAAACCAGGTTGCAGTCTAGTCCCACAGGCATTTGTATCAGCCCATTAGTTACAAGAGCATTAATACCTTAAGTTGATATTCCAGACACTCTCTGCAGAGAAACCACAGCCTTCGGCTGCTCCAGAGACCTTGGGGCTGCCTTTGCCCTTTTCTCCTGCAGTGCTGTTGCTCAGTCCAAGGCACACTCACGTGAGCAGCACCCAGCAAACTAAAGGAAGCTGCCACAATGCTCCCGACTGGACTTTTTGTCTGGACTATCACAGGAGAGTCTCATTCTTTCATTGCAATAGAGAATCAAAACCACATGGGGATGGGATTGTGTCTTTCTCTAGTGAAACGGTGAACACTCACGGAAAAAAAAATTTTGAGACCTGTGAGGTCTTGCTCCATTCAAAGGACTCCAAGGCACTACAGCACTGTAATGATAACTGTAAAGAGAATTTGACTGCCACAGAAAGTGTCCATAATTGTCTCTTTTGGCAGCAACTTGAACAATTTACTTCTCTCCAATTTCTCTCTGAAATTGCCTTTCATTTTTCTTTATAGTACTGTGTTAAGAGGGACGGGTAATTTTATATCCAATTCTTGTCTCAGCCCTTGACCTCTGGGTAGCTGTAAATACTGTGAATAATGTGCCTGACATCCCAAGCCACCATCTGTGTCACTGTTCTTGACAGCACACCCTCTAAGGAGTGTAACACTACCAGCTTGTCTTGCTGCTCACCTCATTTTCAAGCACAAATGCCCCTCCAGGCCCCTGTTACTGCACACACACAGGCAACACCAAGCAAGCATATCTTCAAGCATATGTCTTGGTGTTGGATACCACCAAGTCAGAAAACAGACCATACAGGTGGGAGGAGCTTGGATTTCTTTTAATGTGTGCTTTGGCCTCCTGTGTCCTAGGAGTTTCAGAGAGGGAAAGACCAAACATAGTATCTTTCATAGTCAAGATCCACTCACTATTTCTGCATGATGTGGTTTCAAGCTCTCACCCTGACTGTCACAAGCATCGAAGAGAGCTGCTGACACGGGCAGAGATGCACACATCCCTGCAGAGTAACCTGCCTGGATGGTGGATTCAGAAAGGGATCGGTCACACAGGAATAATGCGTCATTATAATGCCTTTACGCTTTATAAATCCAAGCACATATTAGACAGGGTAGATGGATGAGAAGTAATGTCTGCCCCTCTGTTTTCTCCAGCCTGTTCCCCCAGGAGCCTACCTGGCATGCCAGCCTGGCCAAGTGATTGATTGACTCAGCTGAGAGGATTATTTGGGAAGAGCAGAGGTGAGGCAAGAGCTCTGGCCAACATACCCACGCTCCTTCTAGGGATCCTGGTGTGATAAATGTACCTGTGGCCTGCAAGCTGGCTCCATGTCTTTCAGGTATTGTAATATAGATTAGAGAGGACAGGAACGGTGCCATAGACTGGAGAATTGTGTTTATTTAATCTGCAAGATATCAACAGAAAGAGACAGATTAATCACAGTAATTCCTCTAACCCAAAGCATACAGATACGCTAAATCTTCATAATCAGCATTGCTAAGGAATCAGTGCAAATGTACTTCACTGCAGATCACCTTCTAATTTCCATCCTTGCCACATAGAGCCTGAGACCCAAGAAAAGTGCATGATAAATAAAATATACTTTTTTTACTACCTTCTTAATAGCACTGCCTCAGAAAGAAGGGTTAGAGATATTTTCTGGTAAAAACAAGAAACAAAACTCAAACCCATGTTCAAAAATGGGCCTCCTATACACTGACACAAGAACCCTTCATGTGAGGAGAGGTTCAGCTTTAATGAACAGCATGGTAAATCACTGCTTGCGCTATACATGTTTGCAATGCAGAATAAAGTGGTATGGGCTAGAGACATCTTAGTATGCAACGCAATCTCTTTTCATTTAATTTTAATAGAACACAGACAACAGACAATGTGATGCTCTGACTGCCTTAGAAACTTTGTTTGTTTGTCTGAGGCTTAGGTTAATCTACATGAGGAGGAGACCATGTTACTTTGTGAGGAAGCAGAGGGGAAAGTTCTGTAACAGAAATTTATCTTATTAAAGATATTTAAACAGAAATTAATCTTATTCTGCTGGCCTGGTGAGACGCACTGATAAGCTCTAAATAAAACATCTTCTGATCCTTCCTTAGAATATGGGATGCAGAATGAGTAAAAAGTGAGATGTGAAGTGAGTACACACAGCAGAAATCATTAAAGTAGCAATAAAAAAATGAGATAGGGAACATTCCTCAAAGAAAACATGCTCTCTTGAAGGGCATAACCCTTCAAGAAAAGGATCATGCTAGAAACCACTAGAAACTGGTTCTTATGGTAAATTAAAAACAGCATCAGGCTAGTTACCAGACAGACTATTTACTAAAGGGCTTTATGTCAAACTTTCCCAGCCTGGGATGCCTAAAAAGAATCTATTTTTCAGGAACTAAAAATTGCTCTCAGAAAATTCATGTAGACATGAATCGTCTACATTCTAAGAGTAATTCCTTTAAGCTCTGTGGAAGTCAGGTCTTCGGTCATGCTTGCTCCTCTGTGGACAGAGAGAGCATTCAAGGACTCATCCACAAGCATTCAGCCACTGTTGAGGCTTGTGAGTAGTCCACACCCCCAAGGAGCGCAGACCTGATGATGAGATGACCTGTTCTTTGAGGCTCGAGGGTTCACATCTCACATAATTCCTTCACATGGAGCCTTCCCCAGGATGATCAACATCCTTTTAAAAGCCAGAATTTGATTAAAAAGAAGCCATAAAAGGAGATGATTAGAAGTAAAAAAACGCAGATATGCGAAAGATTGCATAATGTCCTGCAGTGATGAGCAAATAATCTGAGGAGAGTATTTGAATGGGAAATATAAAGTATTAGGATTCTCAAGGGACTCAGGCATGGAATTACTTGTGAGTCAAGGGATTATTTCAGTATTGGTATATTAGGAAATATGATGTGGGTGAGAGTTGAGAGGCCATGAGGCCAGAGAAAGGAAACATGTACATTAGTGAGAGCGAAAAGATGGACAGCACACACAAACAAGGCCTCAGAAAAGGATGTTGTGCACACAAGATTGATTTGGAAAGGGAGAAAAAGGGAAAGAAAAACACCAGATTTGTGTTGCTAGATTTAGGGAGAACAAATGAATGTTTCAAAACTATATATTGTGCAAATCACTTTTGGAAACTAAGCAAGAGGCAAAGGGAAAAAAAGAATTAACCTCCTCTTCTCTGTTTCTCATCCTTACCATCTTTAACTAGAAGAATAAGGCGGTGTGAAAAGATGGGGAGCTTTGAAAATGGAAAGCTGAAGGCAGGATTTGCTGTAATTATTCTAAGAGACCTTCAGATATCTGATATTGTCAGATTGCAACTTGAATGATTGACAAAGAGAGCTGCAGCATACTGTAAAGGACTGCCTCCCTGAGATGAATGCTTTAGCAGTTCCTTGGTTGAAAGTTTATACTTTGAACTCATCGAAGGGTATGAGAAGTTTGACATTAAGGACTGATATGTGTTTAAACAGTTGAATGTGATGAAAAATGTGCTTCTCCATCTTCTACTCTGCCCAAGGCATCAAAAATGAACTAGCTGACGAGACAGGATGGCTCAGCAACAGACTATGAGCTATTTTTAATGCTAATAATTTCTAAACTCTGTCTAGGCCTTAGAAATACTGTTTCAGTTTTGATCTAGATTCTGAACAAGGCATCACATGAAGAAGCACAAAATCATTTACAAAAATACATATTTCACATTGATTTATTCTGCTGTCATGCTTTCGTTCAGTAGTTTTCCTTTTAATTCAAATTTCAGTTGGAATATAAGACAAAGACATAGCTAAGAATAAATAAATCAATATTGTTGACTGTTGTGATAGAAGATTGTTTTTCTTTATTTTTTAGATAAAGGCCTCAGCCTACAGTGAGGTCCTGATGCCCTCAGCCCTACGAGCACCTCCACTCCTCTCTCATGTGACATCTGACCTGGCACGTCCAGCCCTGCTAGCTAAGCCACCTTCCTCAGAGCCTGATTCAAAGCTTGCAGAAGTCAGAAGTGCAACTCTCCATCAATTCCCAGGAGGCTTTTGATAAAGTCATAAAAAGAAATGCTTAGACCATCTTATTTACTGGAAGTGAAGGGAAGAAAAAACAGGCAGGACAAGAAATTGGATTGTCTGGATGAACAAAACTGGATTGTCTCTAGCTTCTTCCTTGTGTTATCCTCAGCTCTTCAAAGCCCCAGCTATGCTTGACAAGAAAAACATCTAGTTTTGAGGGTCAGCTCATGCAATACTAGATATTTGATATTATGATAAAGTCACAGATTAGGCTCACTTGAACAAGGCTAGCTTTAAAATAGCTGAAAAAAATTGAAAGCTTCTAATAATTTTACAGCATTTAAACCTCATAGTGGCTTGCTGCAAATGCAGAATTACAACAGGGATACTGCAACCTTAAACCCTCACTTCCTTTGAATGAATAAAAACCAATAAATATTTTGTGGAAGGTCTTAATTTTCCTTGCAGCCCATTCTTTTACTTCTGGCACTTATCCCTGTAATTCTGTATTAATTCTGTAATTCTAATTAATTAATTAATTCTGTAACCATCTAACAGGTGATGTATTGAATATTTTGTACAAAATAAAGTCTGTCAGATAAATAACTCCATAAAGTCCCTATTTGCCTCTGATAAGTATTCGGAGATTCTGTTGACCTAAGATGTTGGCATCAACATTGATCACTTTTTAAGTTAGGTGAGGTGGCTCAGCCTAGAAACCTGTATCTAGCTTCTGGATGAGCGCACCATCAGGCACAGGAACAAGCTGTCTGCATTCAGCAAGCATCTCTGCAGCAAGTGTCTGGTGAGGAGGCAGGCAAGAGAAGGAAAATTATTCATTTGTGGCCACTTGAGATGTCAGGTATGGCCTTTCAGAGCGGTTTGGACAAAGCCATGCAATTCTGATTCTGCCCCAGGAGGACACATGTTAGTTAATGCAGGGCAAGTTATTTGCATAATTAATTTGGGTCCAAATGCTGCTGTTGTCAGTGTAATCACGTCATATAAAGTGCATTAACACACATAAAAGAGATTTGCAATGATGAATGAAATGTCTTTCCTTCTTTTTGTCCCCAATAAATTATAGAAAACCATAGTGACACACAGAAAGTGATAATGACAAGAAATCCTTAACTGTAGCAGCAAGAAGAATACACAAAGCACACGGGAGACAGTAACTATTAATATTCTTTAATATTTCTAGACAAATCTTTACCATTTTCCCTTTGCAAATGGAAACTGTTTCTACGATATTTATAGGTATAATGAATCTGAACTGGAATTCTGAGATTAAAACACATCCAGATTCTGGTAAACCTGAAAATCTTGTAACGTACGGAAAACATTATCACTCTAAATGTCTCACAATGTAAGTGATTGGGATAGGTCCCCATCCACCCAGTATTTCCCATGCTATGTCAGGGGAATACTTTGTATAATTCAGAACATTTGCTGTATGCAGTGACAGCTGCATGACATTAATTTCTGGCACACCGTTCCCCAAACATGCTCACTGCTGTTCACTTTATATGGAGCATGTCTGAACTCTGCTCAGGAGAGACTTACCTACACAGCTGACTTTCTGTATTGTTTTTCAGAAGTTCTCTTCATCCTGTATGCACACCAGCAGCTTGCTATCACTCAGACTGATTGCTGTTTTTCTAGCCTATATTTAATATATCTGATAGACATTTACTTTAATTGTTCCCATTGGGATCATGCCATTTAGCTGATCACTGTTAGTCTCCGCTCCCTGCTGTCATACTCTATTGATATTAAGTTGTAGTTTCTACTCACCAAGCTCTTCCCTATAAGCTGTTCTTTCCATCTCTCTGCTTTTCCATCTCTTAGTATGTTAATGCAACTTCCTGACTTCCTACATTGCCTTACAGCTCTTAAAGACTGAAATGTTAGTTACTTATATGCATTATCAACATGGATGAGACAGAGATAAACTCCCTCAGTCAAAAGCCAGTATTGAGACGCACACTGTAATCTTACTTGTACGCATGAAGTACACCTGTATTTGTATTTATGTGGACTGTTAGATTCAGCACATGGAAACGTTTCATATTCCATAATGGTTCTGCCAAGGGAAGGAGATGCCTAGTCCTGGTGTAAGAACAGGACATCACGATTTCCCAAGGCATGAAGACAGACGGAGGAACAAATATTAAAAGTCAGGGAAATAAAAAAGATAAAAGTCCAGCAAGTAAAGGGATTTCAAAGAAGATGAAAGCAAGTTCCAAATAAGATTTGGGGCACAAGAGCTAGTACTGGTTTTCATGGTTCTTTCTTAAAAAGGAAAACTTTAAATTTGCGGTCCATGGCCACGTGGGTGAGGTAAACACTTCTAAGAGAAGGACAAAAATCTTTCAGGGTCTGAATTTGGGAAAGTGCATCAAACATGGTTTCTTCCCTCTGGCATTAATACCTCCTAAATTGTTTAGATTTTATAAATACTTATCATTTGTTTTTCCCTTAACACTGAGTTATGGGTGACTTCAATGTAAATAGCTAACATCAACTTATTGCACTCCATTCTAATCTTCAGAGAAGGGAACAGGAACTTTTTCACAATGTCCAATGCTGGCTGCCCTTTGGGATATATAGCAATGTAACAGAACTTGCTTCCTCTGAGCTGCATGGATTACTTCAGTAATTACTTGGTAATACAAAGGCCTCCTTGGAAGAAGTTACTTACTGATAAACCAACACTAGCAAAAAACCTGCTTTGGCCTGCATCGAGGTTAGTGGAGAAATGCCCACAGAAGTTGTGGAATCACAGTCTTTGAAAAAAATGTTAAGTTATTTGGACACAGGCATGAGCATCTTGCTGTAACTTTGAAATTAATCCTGGTTTGAGCAGTAGGTTGGACTACGTGGCTCCAGAGGTCCCTTCCAACCTGATTCTTTCTATGATCCCATGCCTGACCCTCAGGCACTCTGTAACACCCCCCCATCAGCCATTTGAATTGTTTTGCTGTTTCTACCTTCCCAGCTACACAAGTTTCGTTCCTGTGTGTGACTCAGAGTTTTCACACCCGCCTACTTTCCATCCCTTACCTCCCCTTTGTACCATCGTGTTGGGCAACGAGAGGTCACTAATATACGTTCAGCATTGCCCTTCATGCTCTGACCGACAGCTTCCTTCTTTCCAGTCTCTGACCTGCAGCTTTGCAAGTACAAATACAAAGTGCCCCTTACACTTAGGACAACGTTTTCCATCTTTCCACCTCAGTGGCTCCATTGCTCATCAATTTTTGAGGGAGCCTCTGCGGCTGCCTTCTTTAAATACACTTGCCTACTCTTAACCTGCTTCTTGTCACCCCTCCTAGCTGGGCCTGTTGTGCTCTTTCATATTCTCCCAGCACAGGAACCTCACGACTAACAGCACGTGAAACAATTTCTCCACTGGTTCCTCTTCCAAATTAATTTTTTTCTGTAGGGCCTATCAAAGAGTAACTCCGTTCCCCACCTTTCTTCGCTTTCTCTAGGGTCCCACATAGGCGGCTGATCACGCGACACACAACTTTTAGAAGCTTACTGTGTTATACAGGAAACAGCCTGAACTAGGCAAGCCCCCCAGCACACCAGGGAGCTAAGGGGAGGGTCAGCTGCGAGGGATATCGCTACATCATCTGTCATAGTCAGGCTGCTGGAAAGAAATCCCCTCTTTTTTGACCAGAAGAACCATGATTTCTCTACACCCAGCTGTCCAGGCCGGTGCAGAGGTGCCTGGGGTGACACACCCTTGGTCCATGTTCTGGACAGCATCAGGACACGTCACTGGCAGAAAGACGTAGCCTTTTCCATGTAAAGCGGCAGAGATCTCTAACTCCCAGCAAAGCCGTACGGAAGCGTTCTGGTACTGAGAGATCCCAAAAGCTAACTGTATAAATAGCCCAGAGTTTCAGCAGCAGCAGAAAATCCTTGGCTGTCCTGTCAGTTTCTGTAGGGCAGGGATGTGGGAGAGCCCGTGTATTGGGTTTGCCTGGCACAGTTTTGGTAGCGGTGGGGGCTGCAGGGGAGGCTTCTGCGAGAAGCTGCTGGAAGCTTCCCCTGTGTCCCACAGAGCCCGTGCCAGCCGGCCAGGGCCGGGGCCGGCCGGCTACAAGATGGACCCACCACTGGCCAAGGCCGAGCCCATCAGCGACGGTGGCGGCACCTCTGGGGGAACAGAGATAAGAAGGGGGGGAAAAACTGGCAACAGCAA
>NW_010516630.1:0-18259 GCF_000687285.1 Phaethon lepturus
TGTTGGCCGGCGGGAGCAGCCACACCGGGGTGGGCGGAGGCTTCGCCAGAGCCGGGTCAGGGGCATCCCTTGCGTGGGCCCTGTCAGGGGCACGTTGAACCGGGGCACTGAGTGTTGGGCAAGCCCTGCGGTCGGGGTGGGTTCAGCCTGAGGAATCCTGGCCCCTTAGGGAAGACGAAGAAGAGAGCCATTAGACGAGGTTCTGCTTTCACGTTGTCTTAGAGCAGTGCTGGATTGCAGGCTTCAAAGTCGAAAAATGCGCTATGGATGCATGGTGAGGCTCTGTTAAAAAACAGTCAGCCCCGGTCACGGTTGTGTGTTTATGACAGGTGCAGCAGGGAGAAGAATCTTAGGGACAGGGTAATGAACAGCAGTGCAAACTGAAAAACCTCACTGCACAAAATGTGCAATGGGCATAGAAGCTGTCAGTGCATATGCATTCACTGAGTGCTTCGGGTCGGAGCACTGAATCACGGCTAAAGCCTGCCTCTTCCTGAGAAGTTTCAAAAGTTTTAGGGACAGACTGTAAGCATCTCTTTGGAAACTTCTGTTCAGCCTGTGCAGGCTGTAACTGGAGGAGGAGTACCACTTCACAGGAGCTGTACTGTGTTGTGTTGGTGAAACACTGCAGGCTGCTGAGGAGACTATGGAAGGCAGATTTGAGAGCTACATGCTAGAATCAAGCGAGAAGTGGGCTTTGCTGCGCTTCAGATAATGCTGGGGCCAGGATGGCAGTTTGGGTGGAGACCTGAAGTAGAAAAAAGAAAATCTGAAAAACTGCAGAGAAACTTTTCACTGAGACTATGATTTGAACTAAAGAATATGCATATGGGCAAGCATGAGAAGTATAGCTACCTCCTGAGACAAGAGCTGGAACACCTTTGAGTTTAGGTTGTAGCATTTCTTCCCGCTACCTTCTCATCCAAGATCAGTTCCCATTACGAAGGGTAAAAACCAAAAATGGGAAGGCATTTTTGTTTCTTATAAACTTTGTATCAAAACACAAAAAGTTATGTTTGATATATATTCCCTGAATAGCTCTGGTCTAGTCCAAAGAAATACTAAATTGTATACATAATCTTTTGATACTTAAATGTGGTCTTATCCCACATACCTACCATAGGCAAAGTACCAGCTGAGTGGAGTACGCTGGTGGGAGAAAACACAGAGCAAATGTTCATGATGCAAAATACAGTGTAACGTATTATTTGTGTATTTTTAACTGGCCAACTTCCTACATGCATTGTGATGATCCCAGTGAAAATTTTCTATAGATAAATAAAAATACAATATTTTAAAAGACTATTTAAAGATAAGTTTCATGGGTTTTGAAATTGCTGGAATGCATAATTGCTAACAGCTTGTTGAAGCTTATGGTATTTCTCACTTGCTCATGGTGGACGTTCATATGTAATTTAACTGTCTCTAGCATAGCACCAAAAAGAAACTCATGAAACTTTTTTACTATGGAGAATGTAAAAATAAAAGAATGACAATATGGCTGCTGTGGGAGCAAAGCAAGTGTGTCCTGGTTTTATCCATGCATGAGGATCACTAACAGACACAGCAATTTAAAGTTTGTTTTACAAGGAACACCCAAGGCTAAAATGATATATACTTGTGGGATAAAACAATTGATGTATCGAGTTCGTTCACTTTTTTTCAGCAGATAAAATAGATTCAGATGGCATGTGTAGTTGTTTTCTTATGAACATATATATTTTGCCTCATGGTAATAGAATTTTTTTCAGATAGCTAATCATTACTATGCAGTTGAAAATGGACTGCTCCATTATTTGCTTAATGACTTTTCAAAACGTCAGAGAAGTGCATCAGTTGAAAATAGAATCATAGAATCCAGAAGGCCAACTGTATCCTGGGCTGCATCCAAAGCAGCGTGGCCAGCAGGTCAAGGGAGGGGATTCTGCCCCTCTACTCCACTCTGGTGAGACCCCACCTAGAGTCCTGCGTCCAGCTCCGGAGCCCTCAGCACAGGAAGGACATGGACCTGTTGGAGTGGGTCCAGAGGAGGCCACAGAAATGATCAGAGGGATGGAGCACCTCTCCTGTGAGGACAGGCTGAGAGAGTGGGGTTGTTCAGCCTGGAGGGGAGAAGGCTCCAGGGAGACCTTATTGCAGCCTGCCAGTGCTTAAAGGGGGCTTCTAAGAAAGATGGGGACAGACTGTCTAGCAGGGCCTGTAGTGATAGTACAGGGGGTCATGGTTTTAAACTGAAAGAGGATAGGTTTAGATTGGACATAAGGAAGATATTATTTACTATGAGGGTGGGGAGACACTGGAACAGGCTGCCCAGAGAAGCTGTGAATGTCCCATCATTGGAAGTATTCAAGGCCAGGGTGGATGGGGCTCTGAGCAACCTGATCTAGTTGAAGATGTCCTGCTCATTGCAGCGGGGTTGGACTAGATGACCTTTAAAGGTCCCTTCCAACCCAAACCATTCTATGATTCTATGATTTCATGGTGCAAACAAATTCAAGTAATAATTTTAAGCCTACCAAAGGTTTATGTTTGAAGTACCACATGCAGGGCAAAACCATTCAACTCTGATCCATCCTGTTGGTTACATGTGAGTTCCTCAGAAAACCACAACCATCTTCCCTCCTTCCAACAACCACTTCTGAAACCTCCGCAGACTTTTCTGTACACGCCACTACTAACTGTTGCAGGAATGGTTTGCTTGTGACTTCACGGTAAAGCCTAATGGTCAGATCACGGGTATTGTTATTTCCTTTTAGGACACTGATCACAGGACATTTAATTTTCACTGGGCAACTAATAAACCTAAGATGACAGGGGTACTGCTTTTAAGCACCCCCACACATAAAAGGACAGTTCAGCCTGTTAAAACAAACCTCACCAAGTCATTCTACCAAAGCTGTACATTACATTAAAACTGCAGGTGCATATCCCCTCCCCCAGTATATATATATTTAGGGTTCTTTCTAAAAAAATGCCTTTTTTTGTAGAGTAACTTAGGGAGAACTGAAAGCAGAACCACTGATTAGCAAACTTTTGCAGAAAATGAGATATGTCTGAAAGGAGGAGAAAGAGGAATCTTGTGGCTCCCTGTATCTGCACAATTTTTCCTCAAACTTCTTCATTTCACATTTCAGATTTCATTTTGTTTTCCTTTATAGTAAAAGATAAGCTTTTCCCTTTGCTGTTGGTGACCTTTAGGGTAAAGGTAATTCTGTAATAACTGTAATTATACATAACTGTATAATAAAATAATTATAATAATGAAATTAATAATTTTGTAATATATTATCCTGTTCATAAAAATGTCAGTGACTGACAATTTTACGTGCAATTTTTTCTTACGTGTTCTACATCTTTCCTTTTCCTAAACGCTAACTGCTAAAGAGGTTACTAGACTTTCTCAAGAATCCCTGTAGAGTTCTGAGCAGAAATAAAACTGCCATGTCACTTAATGTGTTAGTGCCTTCTCACATGGGATTTCATCATCCTCTAGGACATCAGTCTCTCAGCATGTTACAATTATTTGTTAATTTTGATAGTGAACAGTGGTACCACCACAGATATGCGTAGTAACCTGTGGGAGAGCAAAATTAAAACAGTTGTCCTCGGATTATACCATAACAGAGCGGCAGTTGTGTAACCTTGTTTAAAGATTGTTACATAAAGTATAAGCATTTTGCACATCAATAAATGAGACACAGGAGAAGTAGTAGAAATCAAAGTGGTTATTTTGTTTATAAATAAAATTAGGTGACATTATTTACATGAAGTCTTTAGACGCCCATACAATCCTAACCATTTATACAAAGGCACCATGTTGCCCAAAGTGAGGAGTTAGATTACTTACCACCCATAAGCATACTTTGCTGCAAGTTTCCTCATGTTATTGTTCTCCAAAGGTGACATTGTATGGGGATAGGAAGGAGAAACTCCTCAAGCAACTCCTCAAACTCAGTGCAAGGGCTTAGACACCATAGCCACATACTGTCATTGTAGCAGAGGGAGGATGGGCGAAGTGTAATTTGAATAGCGGGTCTTCCGCAGCAGTTAATTAGGAAAATGACTACAGGCTGTCGTGAAAAAAGGATTCTCTGTAGCTATAATTTATAATGAGGTTACAAGGAAGCTCTCTCTGTTCCCTCTCTTACAGTCCTAGTCACAATCCGAACTGGAGCAAAACACCTGGATTTTTAATAATAAATGTCTTGAGCTTTCCTGCTCCGCTGGTCTGGATCCATTAGTACTGTGCACACCATGCAGTTACAAACTTGCATTTAAGTTTTGTGGTTACATATATCTATGAGAAGAAAAAGCAAAGTTTGAGATGATAGCCGATGGCTTGAACCTATGGATTTCTGCTCCCTGAACTAGCCAGGGAGAGAGTGAGGGAGCGACTGATTACAAGTATTCTTCCCATAGAGGCAGTAGAGAGTAGGAATAAACGTGATTTCCGAAACAAATCCAGTTACTGTTATTAGCCCAGCCGAGCACACCACCACCACCACAGGGAGATGGGGTGGACAGCAGAACAAGGCTGAAGAGGGCTTTCAGAGCAGATGGGTTACTATTGACCACTTTTTGTGAACAGGCCCCCTTTTTCAACAAAGGCCCCTGGCACCAAAAGAGAATAGTTGACTCCAACCCTTCTCCTACACTCGCTAGCTTTATCATCCCCAGTGTTTGAAAAATTCTGTAATTGAAAAGCCCAACTCTGACAGCTCCTGGTCAAGTACTTGCTGTATTTTCCAGTGTTGAAATCTCTGAATCTGCCACCTTGTGGCTTCAGTATTAGATGGCAGTCAAAACCCTGCGTGTAGGAAAACCTGAGAAAAGCTTTGGTGGTTGAGGTTGTTAGTCAGCCATTCTGAACAAATTTGACAGTACACAATGCGCACTTACGTTAATGTATTCAGGGAGGACAGCCTTCTAAATTTTTGCAACTGTTTCAGTAATTGCGGTTGAAGGAAATCCGTTCTCTAAAATACCCAAATAAAGTACATTTTCACCCCTGCAGTAAAATTAGCTATTGACATTCACTGGCAAACAGTAACACTAACTATCCAGTTGGACAACCAACCTAACTTAGCAGCACAGGTCTTAGAGCTGCTTGAGCACATTTTACGCTGTCCACAAAATGTACCCACCCCACCCACACGTATCATCACCGGTGCAAGGGTAGCAGCAATTCTTAACGCCAGCAGTGGTGTTGCTGTACCATAAAAGCCTGGGTTTGAGACTTTACCCTAGAGCCAGGAAGTTAACCTTCACTGAGCTTCATACTGCAGTGGCTAGACTAGAAAGAGTAGCCAAGCTAGACCATGCAGAAGGTGTCCGAAGTATGCACCCCCTCAGCACTGGAGATCCCACGACTAGAAGGCAGGCATACGTTAAGATGCAGAAAAGTCTCTGTACAGTACTGTTCCTCCTCATAAAAAAAAAAAAAAAAGTAATTTTGCATATTTTTTTATTACCCCCTTCCTTTTCCCTCCCTCCCTCAACCATTCTACAACTTTGAATCCCTCTGATGATTAAATCACTTGAATATCAATACTTTTAGAAATGGTGGTAAGCATGGATTATTTGTGTCCTCTTCAGTCTAACAAAATACTAAAACCAGTAAAATTTTAAGCACAGAAAAAGTCAAAACTGTTACTACTAAATTATGCAACTACCAGCATGATAATCTTTCAAAATATCTCGAATAGTCTTTATGTAGGTATATGAATCCCAGTGTTTATCCTATTGCTTTTTCAAAGTAAAGACACTTTTGTTCACTCCAAAAACCCACCTTATAAGGATGATTTCTGACATACTGAAATAGTTAGCCAGCACACATATAATTTCCTTTACCACCTCCCTAAAGGAAAAAAGCTTACCCAGTTGCACTGCAACAGCTCCTTGACAGACGAGTTTATTGAAACAATTTTTAAAAGCAGATATTTCTGAATGTACTCCATCAATCCCCACAGTTCAGAAAAACAATTGTTCAGTGTCTGAATGAAGTGTGCATGTTACAAATTGTACATTTTTTAATATACTCATTTATACCACATGACACGAGCATTAAATACAATGATTTCTTATATTACTCAGTATGCCAATTTATTGCTACAGCTCCCCCAAAAAAGTAGGGCACACCTGGAGATAGCTCTTAATCCAAGGCTATTACAGCTGTTCCCATGCCTTGGACCCCAAGATAGAGTCACTAATGTTCTGATGTAAATTGCCAGATTTTTAAAGTACTTTTTTAAATTTACATTTCAATTAAATGCTTTTTTCCGAAGACTAATCTTAGATGGTATTTTGTGGGAAGTGTAACACTTGAGTATTTACTACAAAATAAATACTTCAAATCATAGGATATAAAATTTTCTTCACCTTCATTTTGCTTGACATCTTTAGCCACACCAATCAGAAAAAACAGGTTCCGTGTATGAAGTTACAAAAAAAAATAGACACAAACAGTAAATTTAACCAACTTGCACAAGGAGTGAGGGCCCAGAGTTCATGGGTAAACTATTACTCCTACAAAATGAAAGGTGTTTGGCGCTTAGGAATTGCTGCCATATGTATTTGCGCAATAATCACAAGTTCTCATTGTATGCCTGTATTAAAAAAAGTAATTAAGCATTGATTTGGGTTTTCCTTTCTGTTTTGTTTCTAAGAACAGTCTTCAGGAGTTCCATATTCTGAATGCAAATGATTTTTTAGCTATTCCAATTTGAATGCAGCACAGCTGCTTCTTAAAGGTCAGGTTCCATTTGAAAGCATCTCTACTCTTTAGCTCAAATGATTTTCACATATTTGTTTTGCCAGCCCTTTTGACCAATAATATGATCACTTTATTGTCAAAATAAGCTTTTCATTTGCTAAAAAACGCTTATTTCAACAGTACAAGATCTCTATACCCAGTGTGAAAGCAACATGGTGGTATAAATAGATGCACACATTGTATTACACGTAATATATTATACACATTCCAGTTAACCATGGAACAATTAACAGGAGTAGATGACTACTAATCATGGCTACAAAGTATTTTTGTAAACAAGATTTTGAGAATCTTTAAGGAAAATCTTATTTGTGGAAAGATGACAATCTTGGGATTCCATTTTTGTTTTCAAAGAAGTTTTTTGTTTGTTTTTTGTTTTTTTTTAAGGATGCTGTATATAAGAATGCACTTCGTATTAAAACAAAGATCAATACTTTACAGTTTAAGAAACTTTACATATGTACATAAATTACACATCAGGAATGGTTTTAAAGCTCAAAATGAGTTGTTGAAAAAGTCTATTTTCCTTCTATTAAAATCTTTAACTCTTTTACGTTGTGATCATTTGCAACTGTCACAGCATGATCCAGTGCTCGAATACTTGCTAGAAGCTTTATGATCTGCTTTATGTGCTCCCTAAAAAAAGAGGAAGAAGAAATCAATACAGGAATAGACAAATCATATACAAGTATTAATATTTCAACAGAAGACTACATTATGAATCCATATAGCAAATCAGTTTCAGATAACTTCGCCTCATGTTCTCCTCCACTTAACCAACTTATTTTAATCAGACTAAGCATCAGCTTTGCACTGAAATTAAAAAAAAATATTTTGGGGTAGGAATTAATCATACAATATGATTTAATACTAGATGCAGCATAATCTCAAGAAAAAGTCTTGGATTACTTATAGTACTCTGCAATGAGCCACAGCTCTCTTGGTAACTAATGTTTAAGCAAGAAAAAAAAAAAAAATCAAGGCAGCAAGTATGCTTTAATGCGTGCCTTAAAAAGGTATGAAGCTATGAAGCTTGCCACCAATGAACTGCATTACAATTCAGGTCAATGTAGGAAGCCTAGAGTGAACAAACTGCTAGGACTTCGGCTGTCAAAAACCATTTTGGTATCTTGCTGGGAGGACGGACATGAATTTTAGACCAGTCTCACAAAAAATACTAGAAGTTCAAAATCAATCTTAAAAATGAACCTAGCTGATCTGTGAAAACACATCCAGTTTGGAAAACTAGCACCAGACATCGGTAAAGATACACTTCCCTCTCGGCAGCAATTACTGCATTTTTGTTTCAAACAACTATATTAGGCTTTATACGAAAACACATAACATTCTTCAGTTATAAAAAGTAGTATTTCTGCTGCAGACTTTATTTGGGGCTATGGCAAAAAGATTTGTTAAATGCCTAGAAAAAGCAAGAAGACAGAAATTAAATTAGAACTCTCTATGAAAAACAGATTAATTAGATGTCTCTCTTCCAATACAAAATTTTACCAAATTGTTATTTCAGCTGTTAAAGAAAGTTCTTTCAAATTCATAAACAGGCTACCAAAAGAGAAAAGTAATCTCTACCGGATGCTCTCAAGTCCTTAATTTCAATTCCAGTATCATGCTAGGCCAGGCATTTTGGTTTTAGAAAGGAAGGGGTAACAAGTCTATTTTGAATTTGAATCATGGGGAAATTTAAATTGGTACGTGACACTACTATCATACTTTGGACACAAAGTTCTGAGGCATAACTTTGTTGCCCAGTGTGGCAACAAAGCTCAGTGTTCTCTGAAAACAAGATGATTCATATGCCACTGCCAAAAGTGACTCCAAAGACAGAAAAGTGTCCAATAACCAATGTGGTAACTGGGAAAAAAAAAAAATTGATACCAGGAACACAACCAACCTCTTAACCGAGATTCTTCTGCTATGGTTTAAGGAAAATTTTTGTCTCTGTGTTTCAGTGCTATGCCTAAGATCAAAAAGGGAGAACGATCTAATCCCTCAGAAAGCCTCAATAATTGAAGGGTAACTCAATGGCTCAACCAAGTTCAACTATCAAGAATGACTAATGCAGGTAGCAAGGAGGTTCATCTTTCCAAACTTCAGGTTTGCTGGAACAACAGAACTATTGACCTTGAAACCTATTCTTCTCATGCAACAGCACAGGAATAAACCATTTTCCAGTCTTGTTATATTCCTGCATATCAGTGCAACAACTTGGTCTTTAAGTTTATCATTGCTTAAAACGACACATTCATAGCATTTCAGGTGACTTGGCCAACAGTAACATTTATGCATCTAATCTGAACTTTTAATTATGCTGGTTATCAGATACAAATAAAATGACTCTTCAATCTAGGAGAAAACAGGTTCATCTAATTCGTTGAGTAAATCAAGTCCGAACTTTTGTAATATATACAAAAGCAGTTTGTAACTTAGAAGCCATTATGCAGCAATCAGCAACAAGCTCACAAGGTGGAACAGTCCAAAACCAGTAGATAGAAAATTTGCCAGGATCAGTGACACTAAGCATTAGTGCTAAATATATTATGAATGTTTAAAGATTTCCAGCAATTGCTGTTTTGAGACACCTTAAAAATCTCTCCACCTACCATACCGCAAGATTTTTTAAGTGTGAATTCAAAGATGTTTCAAAAGACATGGAGCAGTATGGAGATATTTATTCATGTTTGCATGCATCAGCAGAATACTACAAAGCACAAGAATTGCAACTGCATTAACTGAAAATAAGTTACCTCGCATTTCTTTTCTCTACATCAGAGCAACCAATGCTGTTTCTATAAATTGTATCGGCCAGATGAACAAGGTATCTACAGAAGTTTTCGAGCTGAGAAATAGTCTTGTCTCCTTTTAGACTAGCGAACCACTGTTTAGGAAAGCAAGCAATTACCTAGACATAACACGAAAAAGAAAGTTAAACACAATGTAACAAAATTTTAAAAGCTAGCTAACAAGATTTGTGAAGTCTGCCATGTAAGATTGCAGTGACAAGGCCCAACTCAGTGCAACAGTAAGAAACCTACCAAAAAAAAAACAACCCCACCCCAAAAGTCAAGCAGTAAACCACTGAAATCTACACTGTACCTAAACTATCTACAGGTATGAGCCACAGAAAGTTCCTTCCTTAGTTTGTGTATTCAAAAAAAAATTATCTAATTTTCACCGACATGACAACTTTGAGATATCAAGGCCAAGATTTCACAGGTGACCAAGTTTTAACTACACTTTTCCTCCAGTTGAAGGTTCTGAATTACAAGAGATTTTAAACACTGTTTGATTTTACTTACACTTTGAGCTTTCTTAATGCTGTCCTCTCCATACTCAGAGTTTTGAAAAGCCATAAGAATATATCTATTTAGCAGACCATCTATTGACAGCTCCTGGAGAGTTTTGTTTGAAAGGATTCCATACCACTGGAGAAAGTTTCCTAATAACTGAAAATACAACACAGGGAAAATAAGTATTTTAAAATGTACTGAAACCAGGAAGTTGATCAAACACTCTAGAGCCTCTTCAAATGCAACAGTATGGCCAAGGTAAGCAGTGAAAATATGCCTTCTGTTAGCTTCAAAACTATTCAGAATCCGTGAAGCACCAGCCTAGAGTGTTACAAATTCTCATACAACAACGACCACCACCTCAACTTTGCTCGTGTTTTGCCCAAGAAATCAGAAAAAAAAAGAATTAAAGTTTTAAGCCACCTTGTTCTCAAAATTTTATGTCCATGTCAAGCCCAGTGAGGCCTAGCATATGCCATACAGGGGCAAATTCACATCCCCCTTGTCAATGAAATCCCCAGCTCTGCTGCCAGCATACCCTATTTGCAAGGCACGGTGACACAAGAGGCACAGAAAGCGTCACGGGGGAGTGCTGGCTGTGCCAGCAGTACAGCTGTTACTGCCCACTGGTGTACGGCTGGTGGGAGAATTGCTGCCAGCCTCGTACAAATGAACGCAGACAGCAGTTTACTGTTGAGGCAGATCATCAGGAAACAGTAAATGAGCGCTTGCCTCCCAGCTTCTACTTCTACTCGTCTGTGATGCTATCATCGACTTTCTAGCACAAGAAAGCTGTATTTTTAATCCTTCCCTAAAATAAACAGTGGTAACAGCCCGCATAAACTGCCCAAGCTCTGACAGATACTGCCAGAAGCAGGATATTTCGCTCTTAAGAGATACACGCCCTAAATAAGCAGTCTGTTTCATTTGTAACAGCAGCATTTTAATAAACAAGCTTTGTGCATATTTTGGTCTAGACAGCATTTAAGAAGTTGACTTTTATTTCAAAGTGAAAGAATTCAGCAACAAATATGTTAAGTAAATAAAGTGATTGCAAACCTATTCTGAATACAGTCTCCCTCACTGCTGCAATTTAGATAGAAAATTCCAGATAATTCTGTTTGTGGGACCATGGAAATGAGCAGTTCAATCAACATGGGTCTCATACTTTACTTTCCTGTTTAGTTTGGAGTTCATTTTCTTCACAGCCTTTTATTGGAAATAAACTGCAACAGTCATAGCTTCTTATAGACCTTTGCAAACTCTATATTGCACATTCCACACACAGACTTTTTCTTTCACACTTTATCGTTTCAATTAAACTAAGATTACAAATGCTCTTATAAACAGCAGTGAGCCTTCCAAAAGGGGCCAAGTTATTTTCATGAAGATTCTCAAACACAGACTATATATATATAAAAATACAAACCAAGCGCTCTCATTTCCATGTAAGTGAAATAAAAGCAGCATATTTTATTCTGACAAGCACAATGACATTAAAAAACCTGGGTTGAGTATGCTAAGTAAACCCTCGATCTACAGGTTAAAATGATGATGCTTTCTCTTGGCAGTCTTTTGAAGAGGGCACAGTGCATTATCAAAGACTAAGAATCCTAATTTAGAGTTCTTTCAAATAAAGTTAAAAGCAATTTCCATCTACCATTTTCTACAAATTTGAAGAGGATTTTATTACTACGCTGTCTAGACCAAAGATTTACTGGATGTATTTACTGACTTACCTTAACAGAGGACCAAAACTGACGTTGGAAAAACAAATATGGACCAGAGTTCTTGTTTTCTAAGATGCTGGAAAGTAAGAGATTTCTTTAATGAGCAACCAAGACCACCTCTGTCTGGAGTTTGCTGGCTTCCTCCTTCCCACACACAGTTCATTTCTATAAATATTCCCTTTCATCCTGCTTGTCTTTGCTAAATCCTCACAGCACGATAACAAAACATCTCCTGTATCCAGCCAGTGAACCATACTGGGAAAAAAACCCTGTTAACTATGGACAGAAGACACCGACTTGCTAATAAAGGTCTAACACCATAGTTGAAAGCAAACTTACTTTTTTGGATATAAGGGCATGAATACATCATCATCTAGTGTTCTCCTCATTCTTAGCAACAATGCCTTTAAAAGCATCTGAAACAGATAATTTTTTTTTTAAAAGCGTCCAAAACACTGCTTCATAGTTAACCACTCAGAAATAGATTTTTCAAAGCAACAAAGAACATTTGTGACCCTAACAGTAAGAGGCATACACACTTAAGCACACATATAAATAAAGTCTTAAGAGAAGCCTGTAATAATTAACAGAGCTGAAATTTGACACTTTCAATAAAAATGGAAGGCAATGGAATTACTTTATGGTTAAGCTTGGCTACACAACTAACTTCTGTGAAGTCAGGGCTTTTGTCATTTTTAAGCTTCTGCTAACTTCCCCACTTGGCCCACCTCCCATTATTCTAAAGACAATGCATACATTGCATTAGCTACAGCACCTGAACTCATGACATCGGTTCTTGTATTCAGAGAAGCTAAGTAAAATAATCAAATTTCAAGGCAATACATTTCAAAAGGTTACAGAGATCTAAAAAAAGAGAAGCCTGACTATTTGTAGCTGACGCTTAAAGCAAAACTGCAGGCCAACAAGTCTTAGTACATTTGGTATCTCTTTTTATTTCTAGCATTTATTTTGCAGAGACTTCACTGAGTTCCTCCTCCTAATTTATCATGTATTTAATTCTCCATAACTAGGCTGCAGAGCAACAAATAATTGCAAAATTCTCTTTCTTGCTCCTCACTAAGCATGCTGTGTTCTCCAATATAGTGTATTAAAAATATATTCAAATTCCTTAACTTATGCAAGATATTTAAGAAAAAACAACTTACTTGCATATTTTTGTTTTCTGCATTCACCACTGAAGGATATCCATCTACTAGTTTCTGTACAATTGCTACCATTCTAGATGTTTGTGTTGTAGAAAAAGGATCCCATATATTTTCAGAAATCACTGTAAGAGAGTACAAGAATTACTCTACTTTGCAAATAATCAAATAAAGGTACTAAGACAATCAGGCATTTATTTACAACACAGTAAAATCTGAAAGCACAAACAAGCATCAGCTTCCACACACACCCCTTTTCTTTCCAAGACTGTACCTGTTAATTTAGGGAGAACAACTCTCTCTACAATGGTAGGCAATAGTGAAATATCAGCATCATCTTTCACTTGCTCCTGTTCTTCACAGCCATAAAACAGCAATGATTCAAACCACAACATAGTCTCAAAATCTCGACACTTGCCCTAACAACAAAAGAATTGAGGTTAGATTCCTAAACAGAGATTTGAAGTCAACACATAAAAAAGTATTATACATGCAAGTATGATACACTCACAAAACAGAATAAAACTACTTTAAAACAGTCTACCAAGTGTGCTAAGCAGGCAGAGTAAGCAGGAATTAAGCACAATAACAACTTAAAAAAGATATAGTGCCTCAAGACCTAACAGTCTCTTTATCTGGCACAAGAACGGGCAAATTACTTCACCTGCTTTGTCTCCCCTACTTCTGAAGCAGTGATACTACTTCCTTCAGAAACATAGGCAAGCCTGATTCCTGAGAAGCAAAGAAAATGTTCTGCCTCTGCCTGCATGCTACCAATCATGGCATCACAGGTCAGATTAGTGCATATGGACAACCTAACCTAACCAAAACCTGAGAGAGGATGAGGAGCAAGGTCCATTTTCCATAAATCTGCTAAATGAACCAATTCACTTTACAACTACACAATCACTAGATCTAATGAAAGTGAAAATAGTGGAAGCAAGACTGCTTTTTTTGGCAGCTGTTGCCCTACAGATTTTAACTTCTAAATACACCAGACCCAAATAAAAGCCTACAGATACGGGTAGAAGTGAGAAGTATAATTAATTTGTGCTGTGTTACAGAATTATGCTTTCTGGATTAAAAAACTCTTTTTATGAATGCCTTGCAGTTTTTCTAACAACAAAATGCTTAACAGGACCAGTAACACAGAGCAGTGAAAATCATTAGATTTGAGAATTGTGCACAGTGTCTCCAACTAACTTGAACTTTGTTTTGCCAGCCTGGGAACTCACACAGGAATAGCAGGGGGGAACGGAAAATGTGCAAAAACGGTTTTAAATTTAATGAGGACACCGTTCACAGATTTTCCCTCTTTTATTCAAATTAAATACTCTGAAAGCTCTCTGAAGTCTCGTGCTTCCTATCCTCTGCAATCAGAGCAGAGGCCACAGAAGATCCCCTTCTACAAATATATCAGTAGTAAAGAAAAAAAATCACTTCTGAAAAAAGAAGAGATTCAGTCATTTGTGAGATAGGCTGACACATCTGCAGACGGTGCTGCAGATGAGCTAAGTTTTGAAAGGGAAGGCGACAATCTGCTTTATTAGGCTAGTTTCCTAATTAAAATGAAAAAACACACCAAAAAAGGAAGCTTATGAAATTTCACTCACTCTGCGCCTATGACCCACTCCCCAGTAAACGGCAACACAGCAGCAAAAAAGTAAGTTTCTACCAATACTGCAAAAATACACACCTGACTGCAGCAGAAACACCTTACAAAAGCTTTCAGTGGTAGGAAGAACAGAGTGGAGTTCAAAAGCTATCTGAACTGTTTGTCCTGATGGCTACTCATGTCAGCACACGCATGCAGGCTGAACAATGAATATATGCCAGGGATACTGGGCTGCAACCATGTTATCCTGCTTTTTCCATGTTCCTTACCTAATAACGGGGCAACAAGTACTATGAGGAAGACTTGGAAATTGCCATCCAGAGTTCTACAGGGTATGAAGGTGTAGGTGAGAGAAAGAAGGATGTATAAGGTAGAGACATAGGTTCTAAGTCAACATAAAAGCAGGCTTAGGTCCACTTCTGAAGAAACTGTATCTCTAGAATGACAATTTTCTCTTACGTATTTTAAAACCTAAATGTATCACTTAAGAAGCTTAAGTGGCTTTTTGGTCCACACCACCCATTGAGAAGGTACTGGCACATGCTGAACTGAACCCTGGCCTGCTGGGAACACAGAGGACAACAGTCCAGAAACTCCCCAAAAAAAGCTTCACCCCAAGAGAAGTGCCCATTTTAAACTTTGTGCCTAGAACACGCATTTACGAGAAGCACACATCAAAGGTGCAATTTACTTTGCTCTGCAGAAGTGTGGAAGAACCACTATAGACAAGCTTATGTAGCAGTTGCTTGCAGAGGACCTTACCTCCAAAGGAGTCCAGATAAGCAGCTGAAGTCTGATTAAAGGGTTAAACAGCTTTGGTAAACAGAGGCCAATATAAGCATCCTTATAAGAAGCAAAGTACTTTGAGCGCCAAGCTTCAAACTGTGACTTAATACAATCAATTGAGTAAAAGCTTTCCAAAACATCTTCGAAAACTTTGCTGGATTCTTTCAATATACGGTCTGGGGGGGGGGGAGGAGAAAGAGAGTAACAAATTAATTGCCTATTCCCTGTAACACCTCTTTCAAGATGGACTTTGATGTTCACTGGCATAAGCTAACTCCTATTAAACAAAACCAAAAAAACATCACCTTTAAAAGTTCTGTTACTTCTGCCTCAAATACACAAAGCAATAAAAACGTAAGTACTTTGCAATGTACTATTTTATCACAAGTCTGGTTTTAAACATTTCATACAATGATTTTCAGTTACCAGACACTGGATTGGTGATGTATTGGGCTGTATCCAGTGTGGCTCTAACTTCAAAGCTGGCCTTGCTCCGCATGGGAATTTGGAACAGCTGATCTCCAGGTCCCTTCCAACCCAAATTATTCTACAGCTTTGTTCATCCAAGTGCAAGTACAGGAGGGCATCTCAGATAAGCAACTGAATCAGCTTTTCAGACTGAGGGGGTCCTGGCAGACACCATGCTAAGCTCCTGAGTGTAACATGTCTGTTAGCACTGGACAACTATTACAATCCCTTAGCACCTTCCTTACCTTTTTTTTTTTTTTTTGTATTTACAGTACTAGGATTCTATGTGGTCCAAAACTTTCTCTATATATACTATTTTGCCTTCATCTTTTCTACTTCCCAGGGTGAGTTTCATTTCAGTCAGTCATTTTTGCTGCAGCCACAGTTTTAAATGTTCAGTTACAGTAGTATCCTATACACAACTAACGTAACTAGTATACACAGCAGGTAGAGACAGGGCTGAGGAAACATGACATTATATCATATAAACAGACTTTTCACACAGGGATCAAGAGGAGATGTACAAATAAAGTTAGCAGGTCCAAAGTGCACCTCTCTGTTCCACATAGCTCACTGCTGACTGTGGACTAATATAAGAGCTACAAATAATAAAAAAAAGCTTTAGAAATACTATGCTTACTCATAAACTGATGAAACTCCTACAAAAGGGTTTTGTACACATAAAAGCGCCAAGTTACGAGGAACAATTCAGCCACACTGGATTTTTAATCTAGATCATTTAACTTAGCAAAGTTAGTTATAGCACCTAACAACCACAAACAGTTGCTTTGTTTATCAAAGACCTCTCCCTGCATCCACAATTTTGTTAAATCAGCCAGCAACTAAAGGTGTGGAAACTGTTCAGACTTCTGAAGGATCCAACTGCTAGACAGTTCACCTAATTGTTTTTTCCAGCTGTTCATAATTTGGGTCTCCACAACCACCTACAGCAATTACTTCCAACATTTTTATTACACTCTCTGTGGAAAGTGACTAGTTTACTTTAAACCTATCCTATCACTTCACTTCATGCCTCCTAGCTCTCATACAGTGAAAAGGCAACACTGTCTGATGAAAGCTCAAGAGTCCAAAACTGTTTAATACCTCCTCACATACAACATAAGCAATTCTATATATGTGAACCTTGCTGCTCTCCTTTTCCACATTTCTTCTAATTTGATTAAATTCTCTTTAATCAGACAGAAGTATAAAGTTCAAAATAAGAAAGTAACAGGATTACCACAGTGATGTTCTACTTTCTTCACTACTGGTTTCACAGTAACCACTGGAATTGTTTACCTTTTAACTGCTGCTGTGAAAGATGACTGTTCCATCAAACTATCCATACTTCACCAAATCTCAGGCTTCTTGCCGTTCTCCCAGTGCTTTAGAGGCATTAGCTTAATTTATAACCCCATTTACTGCATAGTTATGCATAATTGCATAATAATGGTTAATTTGAGCAAGCCATAATAAAACTGCAGACAAATTTCAAATCAAGTCAATACCACAATATCTTTCATCAGTGTTTGCATTCCACATTGTTTTCTATCATCTGCAAAGTTTGCCAGGCTGTAACAGCCTACAAAACTTTTGTCATTGCATTTCTAGATGCACAAAACTCCAGAAAATGCTTCCTATCAAGCAAAAAAAAAATTTCTAAAGCACTGAGGTTTTCAGAATTTCACATGTAAGATAAACAGATATTTGAAGAACAATAAACCATGTTACAAATTAGAAGGAAGACTTAATATCCACTGAAGGTACAAAAGTTTTCTGCTTACCAGCAAAAGAATGTTTGAATTAAATAAAAAGAATCTCACTAAGGATGGGATATTTAGGTAGCTGCAAGCTGCACAACAGATTGGCAAAAGAGACTGTTTTGGTCACAGTGATTATCCAGCAAGGCACAGTTCCTAAAGCTTCTCTAAAATACAATGAAATGCACATACAGGGCTGCATTTGGACCATTTCCCTCCCTGCACCCGCCAAATTTTCTGTATTTTGTTACACAAAGCTTCAGTAGCTTTTCTAACCTCGCTCCATGTTGAAGTTTGTAATATCTGTTGAAGTTTCCTCATCATCACTGGAAAGGCCTTCAAGGTGATCTGCCATCTTCCCAGTTTGCTCTCTTGCTTGTCTACGACGAGCTCTGAAAAGGATCAGCAGTATAAACCACCTACTACTTTTTTCTGCCCCCTATACAATGAACAGACCCACCTAAGCTTGTCTTAACTTTTAAATCCAGGTTGAAAAAAAACTTTCACTAGGTCACCACACCAAACATTCCACTATATTGCTGCCTCAAACAATGGAAGGAAGAGAAACCAGCAGAGACTGTATATATACAGAATGGGTTTACTGTGCTTTCTTCAGTGGTTTAGAATCAGTATCATGCAATGGTGCATGATATATATGGA
>NW_010516631.1:0-1823 GCF_000687285.1 Phaethon lepturus
CTTTCCCTGTGTACTTACTGCTAACAATAACCTTTTGAACTTTTGTTGTAAGGCTAAATAAGTCCTGTCACTCTTAAATTTTACCATATCTTGAAACTTGTTGGCTTGAAATTCACCAGTGTCCCAGTTATCTATGTCTGCTGCAATATACTGTACATACCTAACCTGCACCCTCAAGTGTGGGTTCTGCTCAGCTCAAGTGTTAGGGAAAGGGTCATGCTTGGTTGAAAAATGTGTATTTACCCATATCTAAGCATAACCTGAACTGCTACTGAAAGCAAGCATCAAAATGTAGTAGGTAGTGCTCACTTTGCCTTAGAGGATGCAAATGTTTGCATAGCATTTGGGTATTATAGGAAGAGTGATGTGGATCAGCTGTATTGGTACTATGCGTTCCTTATGAAAGTCTTGAAGCAGATTAAAACTTTTTTCCTCTAGTTTTAGTGTATATTTGAACAGTTTAGTAGTATAGTCTTGTTATGTCAGAAAGCACTGAGTATTTTGCAGGATGCCATTTTTCACAGCACAGAATCCGGCTTTCATTGTTATGTTGGAATTGGCTCTTTCCAGGCTGCTAGTCAGTGACAGGAGCAGGATGTTTCCGTGCACATGAGGGAAATGGAAGGCCAGTTTTGAATACCTACGTTACTAAGATGTTATTAAAAGCTCTTCCTGAGATTTCCTTTCCTGAGCATTGTGTTCAGTACTGTGTGCAGAAGCTTAATAATTAGACAGAATGCTGGCTTTCAGAGTTAAAAGTGAGTGCCCTCTGTTTCTGTTAGATGAATCCAAGGATATGATGATGCTCAGTTTCCTTTCACCGATCACTTAAAATACTACATTTTTCTCCTATTAACGCAAGTCTTCCCACTAATGCTAGTTGCTGTGCTCCTGTTATGCCCTCTGTCTCCACTATAATCTAAGAACATCCATTTGACAACCAGTTTCTAATTAAGAGAGTTTTAAATTAAAATGACTGGAAAATTTAGAAACCTCTGAGCAATAGAGAAAATATTGAGTAAATATGCTTACAAATATTTATACAGGTTCAGATATGATAAAATATGCGCTGTGGCAAAAAGTATGCTCTAATTGAACAGTACCTGCTGTGTAAAATGAAACAAACTGTTATCAACATTTCCTCATGTTAGGATTATGAGCTTTTCATCAACGTTTTAGAGAGATGAACACTTGAAGATATTCAGGCAAATGTTACTTTTGTAGAAGCTGTTATTTTGACAGCACGAGACTTGATAAGGCACTATGAAGAAGTGTGATGCTCTCTCCAATTGGCAGTGCAAAGCCAAGGCTTCAGCTGGAAAGGGTATCTATAGGAGACAGTCTCCACCTACAGCCACTCACTCTCTTGTCCTGCATGGATTTCTGTCCAATTCTGTTGTCATACATCAAATCTCTAGAAAGTTTGGGGATTTGGAAATACCAAGAGTAATTTCTGTTGTTCTGCTTGCTCGCTAAGAAACGCCTCTGTGTTCTGCTGAGTAAGAACAAACTTGGAGCAGGATGGGGGGAACTGGGAAATGGGGTGGATTAGCTAATGCTTCTCAGGTTTTGACAGGGGCTTCTCTGGTCTGACCCCAGAGGATTTTGTTGTGTTCTTAAATGGGCTGAATGATTCCCATCTTCACTTCCCAGTTCTCCTTTTTCATGGAAGAAAGCAGTGGGACTGGGACTGTTCCCTTTTTCTGACTGCAGTCTGAAGAGGCTAGGCCTCCAATGAAATCTAGTGGTGTTATACTTGCCTCCTTGACCAGACCACAGCAACTGCTCTTCCTCCAGCACGCAGACTGAGAAAGAGAGCAGCA
>NW_010516631.1:1854-11824 GCF_000687285.1 Phaethon lepturus
TCAGTGTCCTGCCTTCCCCCAATGCAGTGACCAGCAACCATCCCTACGCTTTCAGAAAGGTAGAAAAAGGGTTGATGTCATTCTACAAATTCCAGATCCATCAACCACTGCCCCCAGTGGTTGTCACTCCAGACCCTGTTCCTTTCAATAATATTTTGGTCCCTTTCTGTGATCCAGCGAGTCAAGGATAACTGGTAGATGGAGCTTGGACAAAGATGGGATGGACAAGGGATGAACATGAAAAGGCAAAGGTTTTACCAAAAGGCTGAGAAGTTGGACAAATTACAGAACTCCTTGTATGCGTTTTAGTGCCAGGTTTACGTTGAAGAATGCTGTGCTGTTACCATGTATCTGTATTGGCAACCCATAATATTTGTCAAGTTGGTTAACATGGCAGTATAAAAACTTACGTTAATAAATAAGTCACAACTTGCTGTGTGACAATCCATATGCATTGAAATGGATTTTTTTTCAAATGTAACACCATATTTAGTGCATAATTTCTCAAAATTCCTAGTCTGGCTCAGTTAGTTAGTATTAATAGCATAGGAAGGTCACTCCCTTCAGCCCCTCCTTTGATTGCTTCTTAAAAGGTAACATGCTATGGTGGTCCCTATTCCAAGCTCTTCATCAAGCATGTTAAGCCTTTAAACTGTATTAGGAAACACTTTGACAAGTCCTGTGGTTCATATAAAATCACTAGTCAGAAGACTTTTAGTAGGTGGGCAGAGTACTTCTGACTCTGTAACCTGCTAAGAGCATGTTCATGTTAAGTGGTTAATCCTGAAAAATGACCCTTAATAAGGTAAGTAGGGGGTCTCATATACAGGTAGATTTAAGGATGATTGCTACCTCATATATGTAACACAAAGCAGTATGCAATGAGAAAAGATAGAAATGCTAGTAATTAATACTACCAATAATGAGGTAGTCATTCCTCTGCTATTATTTTTTTTTCCCTCTTGTGAATATAGTAGCAGGTGGTGGGAATGTCAGAGCACACACTAACTTCTCATTGCATGGTTATTTCTTCAGCTAATGAAGCCTTTCGAGAATACTTTTCAAGCCACTTTTCCAGAATGGAAACCAGTGTTGCAGACTTACTATTATGTTAGCTATACGTGAATTTTTTTTTTTTAAACAAAACCACTGCCCCTCCACAGGGTATTACAAAAATTCTTAGTTTTACTAGTCTATTTAAATACACAGTTTTCAGAGTTCTGAATACTGTGCACCTGTGAAAGGTTATTTTAAGTTAACTTCATACTGCCTGAGAGAGAACAATATGTAACTATTAGTAGGAGCTTTTAACAGGTTAGAAAACTTTTTAACACCCCAAATGTGAACTACTTTGTTATTAACAAGAGGTATTTTGGACTCCTGGATTTGTTTTCTGTCTTTCGCTAATGCTCTGTACAAAGCTGGGCAGGTCTATAAGAAAAATCTGGGGGTAACAGACTCTCTTATCTGTAAGTCAGTTAACAGTCAATGCCTATCTGCCAGAGAGAGGGGAGTATGAGGAACACGGAATGAAGAGAGATGGATCAAAGCCTAAAAATATGTGTCTGATGCCTGTACCTTCTTAAGGACCATCAAGCAAAATAGCCCTTACAGGGGCGAGTAGCAGATGTCTAGGGACATGTATAAAACAAAGACACATGTGTAATGTTAGTTCCCCAGAATATTCTTCCAAGTTCCAACAACTGAGCCAAAATGGTTTTGTATTTAATAGCCCACTAGACTAAAAAAAAAAAGTAGTACTGGAAAGAAAAAGATGACTTCTGGAATCAATGCAAAATTCTTGTCCCATACTACTTTCTGCAATAATGGGAGTAAGAAATACTCTGTTAGGCTACAGTGTGCATGAAAAATCTACCTCCTTTTGCTTTTGGAATGAAAGCCTGATGGGTTTGTTGGAGACCCCACTACTTTTTGTCTGGGAATGATTAGTCTCTCTCTTCCTCATTACCGTCTCTATGTTTTCTTTCCACACTAGAGAGTTGTAATTGTTCTTAACTTCAGATTATGTTAAGATGATCAGGAGGCAAAATTTCTCTCTTCCCTTGCTCCAGCTGATTATCTTCTCTAAGTTATTTTTGGCCTGAAGTTGTTTTCGCTTGGGAAGAGGTTTGTTGTTGAAAGTTTGTAGAAGCCTGCAGAAAGAGCCTTTCTTTCTCATCAGTGCAGGAAGGAAACTCGTTGCAGTACTAATAATGAAACTTGTCTAGGTTTATGACTGAAGATTTCAGAGTTTTAATGAAGCAAAAATATTTACTGAAGGAATTAGTTGTGGGGTTTTTTTAGTTCAGTGAGCCTTTGAAAACATTCCCTCATCTTTCTTTCTGGAGGCCTTCCATATTTTAGACTGCTGCCTAGAATACAAGTATTTTGTTTGAAGAAACTTAAAAGTTATGTTTCTGTCCTGTTGACATAACCTAGTTCTAGTTGTGGAAATAATGATACTTTTTCACTCAATCCTTTGTAACGCCAGAAAATTAATTCTCTGACTATTTGTGAAAGCTGCATAAGATTAGTGCAACTCAGTAATATGCTTGGAGTTAAATGTATTTTCAGGATTTTCTAAATGTATATGCTCATATAATTGTGTATCTTGTACACTTAATGGCATATGTTTAAAATACAGTGTGACCCAATTGCAGTTGCAATAGAAACAATAATAATAGTAATAGAAACCTTAATGTGATGGTGCTTGAGTGGGGTTTTTTTTTGTTAATTTCCTATATTTTATGCTGTTTTCCAGCTTTATTGTTTATGAGAAGGTACGTGGACAGCATGGTCATGGTTGTGCTGGGGACTTCTTGTAGAAGTTGATACTGAGCTTGCTTTAGCAAGTGTTTGGTCCTTTGTGACTTGTCTGCATGGGAAAGCCTGTGTGCTGTAAGTTAGACTGTAAATTTATAGTGCATTTGCTGCTATATAGAAAATTCCATGTAGACTTTTAGCGCATATGGAAAACATTTTCATTCAGCAAGGATTCCTGTGTGATGAAGGTACTGCACTCAGTTATTCTTTGTGTGGTGAGATCATTCACACAGAGGTCAGTACGTAGTAGCAAGTACACTGTGAACTCGTGCTCATAACTTTGCCTGTTTTAATTTTCCCATGTATGCAGGGGAGAGGAAAATGGCTGTCTTTTTTTTTTTTTTTAATCCAGTTTTCAAAACAAGCGGTAGAAAAACTCTTAATGTTGTTTGCACATGCAGGTCTCTAGATGAGCTCAAACCCACACCACACTTAAGCACCTGTTTCTGAAGTAAGTCAGGGAAGCAGGCAGTTTCTTAGTAGGTACATGTATAAATTATGCAACTTGCTGTCATTCCCAGGAGTAAACAGGAAGTTCTCGCAGAGATCCTAATGTTTTTTTCAGAGGTTCATGGTAGATGACACCAAAGCTGTGCTCTTCTCACCTGTGTTGGTAACACATAGATAATCTGCTGATGTGTACAGCATAAAAACTTAAACCCTAAGGTACGATCTGTCCAGAAAGAGCTATTGTGTTGCAGTTGAATAAGGCAGGGTAGTCTGTTGCTACCTGGCCTGTCTCAAATCCATGGAGAAATACAGGACTTTGTTTTCCTGCTTGGGAAGTCTGGCACCTTTTAATGAGCAGTAAACCCACTTTAATATTAAAGCTGGGACGTTTTTATGGTTGAGTGTGTCTTGTGTATTCTTGGGGTGAGAGAATCATGCAGCAGCGCTGAGCTGTTCTGAGACCCAGAGGACAGAGCTGCTCGGTTTTACTTCGCGATTCTCCTGCCTTTAAGAGCGCACAGCGCACTCTTACAACCATAAGACTGTTCCTATCTGTGCATGTAAACACATAAATGAGCTGTTTTATACTGGCAATTAGATACTCCAGAGAGTTGTGAAGCTGTGAGATATTGCTTCACTTAGGGTGGTTGCAGCTACTTGGCCCACAGCCTACGGCTTTGTTGCTTGCAATAGGTGTTAGCAAATGGCAATGCTAATGCACTTAATGATATCATTACTAATCGGCAGCCTGGTCAGAACAATTGACCTTCATTGATCTTGGTATTTCTGCTTTTATTTCTTCCTCTGCCCTTTATGACAAGCTGTGCAAGCTATTTGCCTTTGAAAGGATGTAAGCAGTTATATTGTAACACTTTAATTGTAGTTTGACTGATTTATTTTAATGAACTGTATTATGATTTTTTTTTTAAATCAGTGTGCCATGCCGAATTGAATGCCATCATGAACAAAAACTCAGCTGATGTGAAAGGCTGCAGCATGTATGTTGCCTTATTTCCATGTAATGAATGTGCAAAGCTCATCATCCAGGCAGGTAAGGAGTAGTGCCAGCTTGATTTGTCAGGGTTGCAGTGCTGCCTGCTTGTTGGTTTCTTATCACGGATATATTTGATGTTAAATTGCTGCTGTTAGATCTAAATTAATTGCACTGTCAACTTCATAAGATGCTACTTGTGGGGTTTTTTTGCATCTGAATGGTGCCAAATTTTTCCAGTGCTAATTGCATCTTCTGTGATTCTAAGCGTGCTTCTAATTTAGGTTTGTAACTTCTTAGACCAGGAGCTGCCAAAGAACAACACAGGCTTTGCATATAATTACTGTCAATTTTACTGTGCTCTGACACATTGAATAGAGTAGGGCAGAAAGAAATAAACTTCTGCATGACAAAAGGTCTGTTGGGAGTGTATACATGAAATTTTAATTTGAATGTGATGCATGGTAGATATTTGAAGATTTTAAAATATCTTTGTTCATAAATGTCATAAGACTTCTATGATCCTACTTTAATTATGTCTTTCATTACAGTTGTTATAAATCTGTGCCACTGCAGCAAGTGTGCTGGACTAAATGTGTCGCCTTTTTTCAGATTAGGCATATCTGCAGTAGGACTGTAAAAAATCTCTGCTTAAGGTAGCATATGTTTTGCTCATTGAGTAAATCCTAGCACGGATTGCTGTTCTGGGGAGTTTCTCTCACCACCAACGGCTATGGGAATCTAGGAAGAAAGTAGCAAACAGAATGCTGCTGATTTTGGTCAATAGGGTTTGACGGGAAGAGATGTGAAGGGGGGAAGATGATGGTATTCTGTATTTATGCTACATTTCTCTTATTTACAGAATCAAAATCAAATGGTCTTCAAGGTAGATTGGCTGCTTGGTCTCAATGTAGTCACTCATTCTTATGCACTCAGGTCAGCACTGAATTGCAATGTATTGATACTTATGTTGTCTGGTAAATACAGTAAGATGTTGATAGGCTCTGAAACTCTTGTGAATTCTCTTGGGTCATCCTTTACACTTCTCTCCTGCTTAAGTAATTTAGGCATAGATCATTCAACTATTTGAGATGGCATGCATTTATGAGGATTTGAACCTGGGATTGGGAGTTGTTTATTAAACAGAGAACAAAAGCATCCTTTTATAGCCTTGCATTTTGAAGGGGAATAGGATTTGGGGTTTAAGTTCTTTGTGAGGAGTTTTATCTGTATTAGAGAGGTAAAAAGGTAAGTTTTCAATTACTTTTGCAAAAATCCTTAATTTTTAGTCTGTCTATCTTGAATTTTTGCCTGTGAGTTTTTTGCTCAGGTTTTCTGAGTTAAGCTTAGGTGAAACTGGAGAAAAACATTTTCCAACATTTTTGAAAGAACTGTCTTCCGAAACAGCTCTACTTTACATAACCTTATTCTCAAGTACAATCTGTAGTATTTTGGGAAGTAGGCGTGTACCAAGGAGTTCTAGAGTATGTGGATGAATGCTGCCTTTTCTGATGTTGTGCAGCAGGTTTTATATTACATCGCTTTTTTTTTTCCCAGTGTAATTCTAACATTTTTTCTATTTGCCTTATTTAGGCATAAAGGAAGTTATTTTTATGTCTGACAAGTATCATGACACTACGGAAATGACAGCTGCACGGCGGATGTTTGATTTAGCAGGTATTATATACAGGTAAGAGAACTTTGGATTAACTTCATTTTTATTTTGGAAAGGAAGAAAATGGGGTGTGAAAGACCATCTTCAGGGCAAAAGTTCTTGTTTGCATCGTGCAGCGTTTTACTCTTTGGTGATGTTTGTAGATGGCTTACTCTACATGCCTGCAAAAGATACTGGATTGACAGACTGTTGCACCATTCTTTTTGCCTTGTGTATGATTAAATTTCAATTTCATAATGTTTGGATGAGAAAATGGTCCATTTGGGATATTAATTTCACTCCTGGACTGCAGGTGAAATTGTGAATGTAATGGTTATCTGTTATATTGTACTCGAGAGAGTCATTGATGACCCTGCTTTGAGCAGGAGTTTAGACTAGATGACCTCCTGATATCCCCTTACAACCTGAGTTATCCTATGATCCTATGAGTTGGACTGAAATGACCAACTGATTTTTTTTTTTTTTTTTTTTTTTTGTGCATTACTTGATCCTTATTGAAAGTTTGGTATCTTTTTGTTGCAGTCAATTTGGAAAGGTAGCAAACCAGGCACCCATAATTAATTCTTGGTGCATATAGCTGCCCAGTCTTCTTTGGTCAGCTGTTCTTGAGAGAAAAGGATAAAACTTGGAATATGTGCCTTAAAGTAATAAGAATCTGAAAAATGTTTGAAGAGTGGCGTTTTTAAAGACACTGACAGAGATACCTAAAGACAATCTGTTCAACAGCTAGTTTGATAGCAATAACATGCTGTGGGTGAGGCTAATGATGCAGTCAGGGAGGCTTCGCAACTCTAAAAAGTTTTACAATATTAATAAAAGACTTCAAAAAATTTGCAAACATAACAATTGTGACAGATAAAATTTTAGGATGAAAGGTACCTACTGGGCTAAGAAACATCCATGAAAAAACACAGCAGTACTTGAAATTCAGTTTTAGTCCTTCAGTGTATTTCCTGTCTACTAAGAATATTTGACTAAGAAGCATAAATCATTCTCTTGCAAGTCAAATCTTGTAACTTCTCCAGGGTGAGAAATGTTTCTTGCATTTCAGATTGCTATTCTGGACAAAGTATTGAGTTTCTGTGGTCAGCAGCATGTGCTTTTCTGTGTTGACTGTTATTCATGCTTGTATTGATTATTAAGGATGTAGGTGGTACTTAATGAATCTCTTGAACTGAACTGCAGAGCTTAATTAGGCACTAAATCCACACTATTTGCATAATCCTTTGTTTACTGGTAGACTGGAAAATATATGCTCAGTCCCCAAATACCTTCCTTGCTAATTGCTGTAGCAGATGCTCTAATGATAATAAAAGGAAACATTTTGTGGCAGTATTAATTTTACAGTTCTAAAGTTACAATTTTTAAATGTTTCCCTCTTAACTAGTTTGTTTTTTCCCCAGTATGATGTATAATGTGATCTGTTCCCCTAGTACAAAAATATTTTAATGTACTGAGGCAAAATTTGAAAGTGTTCTTTGAAAACTTGGCAGGAAAAAAGTGGTAAAAATATTTATCAAAATATATTCCAACTATCATCTATATATACATACATACATGTGACATATAATACATATAAGTATATAAATATTTTTATAGACAAATATATGTGTACCTATATCTGTAAATATAGCTATAAATATTTGAAATATAAATATATATGAACAAAAATCCCAGCCCTGGTAACATGATGCCAACCACCTGCAGCTAAGTTGTTAAAAGTCCTTTGACTCCTGGGTAATTTATGAACTCCGATAGCCGAAGAATGTACAGGCTAACCCACCCCATGTGTCTTTTTTGTCTTAGTCTTTCTTGTCCAGGTTTCTCTCAGTGTGGTGCACTATAATTGGCTCCCATAGTGATGAAAACTATGTGAATCCAGGGAGGGTTTTTTTTTATTCCTGCAAAAATTTAGCTGGACCTAAAGCAAGCAAAATGTTTTAACTACTCAGTAATTAATATCTGTGTTTTTCTTTATTTTAGGGAATTCAAGCCAAAGTGTAACAAGATCATCATTGACTTTGATTCAATTAACAGCAGACCAAGTCAAAAGCTTCTGTGAATTAAGTTTCATTAAGTCTCTAGAAGACTGTGATTATCCTTTTCTAAAAAGCTGCTAATGCCTTTCATCTTGAAGTTACTTGCAACTTTTTAATGGCTTCTGTAGCTTAAAGTAGACTTCTAAGAAATCCAAGGCATAAAATGTCCCACTCACTTCATCTTGTCATGTGGAATCTAAATCTACTTAAAATTTTTTAATGCCTTCATCGAAACTGCTTAAAAAGTCTAGAGACATGTAGATGAGACAATATAACGTATGTAAAAAAAACTGTTCTGACTCCAGCTGTATGCATCACCGCATGCTCTGATAGGCTGTCAGCATTGATTCAGACAGTTTAATAGTAGTACTTATTGTAACCAGTAGAACAGTGGAATACGCTAATATACGTTGATTTCTCTGTTGGATATGTGGATCTAAAGAGCTGATTCTAATGAAGGACAAAAAATGTTATCTGTGCAAATACTAATCTTCCAACTAGCATAACACTAATATTTTAAAAAGGTTATACAGCTTAAAGAATGTGTGATATTCTGCGTGCATTATCCAACAAATGAAATACTGATTTTTCTTTTAATTGCTAACACTGCCATACGTGGACAGTGATGAGAGAGGAGGTTGTTCTGAGAAAGGTCTGTGCTAGACCGAGCTTTACAGGTGCCTTCAAGTCGTTTTTTCTGAGACTCCAGAATTGGACGCGGTTGAGGGAGTGAATCATTTGCCTCTTTACCTTTGAGACTCTTAGTTGGAGTTGGTTTTCATGTGTAGAAGTAAATTATTTTATTGGTCTAAGCTGTTTCTAGACAGTCCAATGTAGTTGGATCTTAAAATCAACCTATAAGGTAACTGAATCATTTTTTGTCCTCTGAGAGAAATTGGAGATAGTCAACTCATATCCATATCTGTGCCAAAAGAGGTAATTATGGTGTTAGCTTGTTCCCCAGTGCTGGCGTACTACCTTCATTTTCATAAATGCTGCCTAAAATAATATCCTTTTTAATTTTATCTTGAGATCTGGGAGTAGATTTGAGTTCCTTTTCTCTTAATTTGATTTTTTTAAAATTAAATATGCCTAATGGCTTTGTATAGATAACATTGGTGGTGGTTATTTTTTTTTTTTTTAATGTGGTTATACTTCAATGAGCTTTTATTTTCTCTATAAAAGCTTTGTTTCATATTTTGGGACATTATGTAATTTGGCTTCATACCAATGTTATTAAAGTCTTATTAAAATCCACTACATTGAAGTAGACTCATTATTATAATATTAAACCATGTGCTTGGCTCCAGAGTGCTGCTGTTTTTGCAATCATATGCAAAGCATATTTTGTGCATTTGTGATATTACATAAAGTGTAATGTTCATGAACCATTTGGCTACTAAAGGGAGCATTGTAATGTATTATAAGATGTGTCCATTTATAAAGCAATTTCTGACTTCCTCTTTTTTTTCTACAAGTGCTTTCCACCTCGAAATTGGTCTGTAGTTTACTGCCAGAAGTAGTTGTTTGCACATATGTGGAGGGGGAGGGTGAAACCTGAAAAATTACTTTAATAAAATGTCACTAAAGCAGCTTATGCACTTTTTCTTTGGCCTGAACTGATAAGTAGAAGCATTTTGAGTTATACTGGTCTGACAATGGGACAGAGGGGAGAGAAGAAGCAGAATTTTTGGTTTTGGCAGCAAATTTACTGTTTTCTTCATAGATAATTGCTGATCTAAGTTCAGACTTAAAGATATGCATTGCAATTCTGGTTACTTTTAAGTATTTTTATGTGAGGCCTTGGATAATGGGAATGTATAATGTGCATAAAAGCTCAGGAGTTTTTTGAACCGAAGTCCAGGTGTTTTTAGGAATGTACTATTTTTTATAACGACTCTTTTCCCCAGGACTTTCCTGTTTGTGTAACAAAAGAGCAGTACTGGAGAATATGGTAGGATTTTTTATTTCTTTCGATCAGGGTTTTGATGA
>NW_010516631.1:11855-40930 GCF_000687285.1 Phaethon lepturus
TCAGGTTTTGAATGATAGAGCTGCATATACAATGTATATTCAGAGTAATTCAGAGTAATTGTCAGTTGACTCAGGCTAGTAAGTGGGCTTTCTGATTTCCAGGGCAACTTCATGGCAAGGGAAAAAGCACCCGCACAACTCTTGAGACCGCACGTGCTTAGTTTGAGGTTAATGTTTTAGAGCAATTCTTAAAGAAGAATTGTGTGCGTGCCTAAAAATCTGTATGCTTCTTTTTTTTTGTTTTAATAGTTCAGGAGATAATGCTCTGAGTTCCAAATAAAGAATAATTACTAGAGGAAACAAAGAAAACAGGTAAATATAATAAACTGTGTTTCTGTTCCTGAAGCTCAAGTTCAAAATGAATAGAACCATTTGGGCTGGAAGGACCTCTGGAGGGCATGTAGTCTTGCCCCTTGCCGAAAGCACTGTTGACTTCCAAGTTTGATCCAGTTGCTCAGGCCTTGTCCAGGTGAGTATCTCCAAGAACAGAGATTGTGCAGCCTTTCTGGTCATCCATTCTGATACTTGAATGTCTTTTTTCTTCAGTCAGAATTTCCATTGCTACATCTTATGTCTGTTGCTTCTCATCCTTTTGTTGTATATCTCTGAAAAGAGCCTGTCTGTCTGCTCTCTAACGACCCATTAGGTAGCTGAAGTCAGCAGTTAGGTTCACTCCACCTTTAACCTTCTCTTCTCCAGGCTGAACAAATGCTGCGTTCATCCTTTCTCATGCATCCTGTCCTCCATCCTCTCACCATCTTCGTGTCCCCTCGCTGTCTGTATCATGCCGGGGAGCCCAAAGGTGACACTACTCCAGATGTCGTCTGACATAAGCTGAATAGAGGAGCACAAATCATCACTTCTGACTGCACGCTTTCTCATAGAGCCTGGTATGTAGATAGCCTTCTGTGCAAGGGCACTTCATCTCTTGTCCCCCTGGATTCCCGGGTCCTTTTCTTCCAAGGGGCCTTCTATCCAGTGGGCACCCAGCCAGCATGGAGTTGTCCTGTTCCTTGTGCAGGACTTCACTGTTTTTCCATCAGTCCATTCCTCCAGCCATTAATACAGCTGGACTTTAAACCACTGACCACTGACTGAGCGATGGCTCACCAATGTGAAACTTCACAGATCCCATTGTGGCCACCAGCACCACTCCTGTGGTAAACCACCCCTCCAGCCTGCCAGGCGAAGCCGGGGAGGGGACTGCAGGCTGAGGCTTCATTAGGGATTACTTGAAAAACCCGGTACAGGGACTGAAAGGAGACTGGGGAGCACTGTGGTAGTTACTTCAGGAGCATTAATTGGAGGAGGAAATCACATGCAAATAAAATGCTGAGATCCTATCCAGTTCAATATAACTCTATCTTAAAGGTTAAATCTAAATCTTGCCATCCTCTAGATTTTCATTCTGAATATTATTCCATTCCCTCTGTCAGAGAACCCAAGGAGCTGACAATCTTATTTACATAAATTTCATTTAAGAAAGGGTGGCTTCACAGGCTGGCATCCTGAATGAGAGCATAATCTCCATCTTTGAAGCTTTGATCACTGACTGAGCATTTTATTGCTTTGTATATTAGGAATATTTTCACAAAGATAACAAAAAGTATGCTGTGACCAGTACAATTGTTCCAATTTCCAAAATAGCCTATGATAACGCTGGCAATAAAAGCTCTTCTGGGGCATCACTCAGCCAGAAAGCTCTGTGTACATAACCGCAGAAGCTGCAGTAGTTGATCAGCTACCAAAATGAATCTTGCAGGGATTTTAAGCCGTTAAGAACAAGCAAAATGAACAAAAAACCTGTGACTTGCCACTCTCGGCTTTTCTTTCTGAAGCTGGGCGATGGGAGTGTTTATGCAAGTGAGGTGGGGCAAAGCGCAGGGGCCTCACCTGGTTGCCCTGCAGCAGCAATTAGATGGGGCTAGGTCTCCCCCGGGGGTGAGTTTACGAGGTGCGGCTGGGGCTGTGGGGAGCAGGTGGGCTGCGGGGAGCCTGGCAGCTGCTGTCGAGCAGTGTGAGACTCGTGAAGGAGCAGCGAGTGCTACTCTGTAGTAATCCGACAGGGTTGGCTTGGGTTTCTGCTGCACTGGGAACACTTAAGGATGAAGTACAGAAGTGACCACAGCTGAAGGGCCATTTATTTGAGCTGTTTCTTCTCAGTTGTAGGTAAGGAAAGGATTTATGTAATACAGGGCTGAAAGTGTGAGGTACCAACTCTTTTTCTCTTCAATAGTGATGGCTCAAAGGGCTTGCACCACTAAAGACTCTTTTAGCAGATTTCTCTCTCCCTTCCCTTTAAAATCTAGGTTTATCTAATATAAAACTCTCTGATTTGAGAACAGAGGGGTAAAACCTGTTTCAAGTGCATAGTCTGCATCTGCCTCATGTTCTCAGCCTTGGGAACTACTGAAAGGCACATGGTTGAAGAGCATTAAACAGAGATGACTGCCTAAGAAACCTTATATGAAGCCTTTAAATCTATGTTCCCTTGCTTTTACGCTTACTCACCTGTTTACTTTTTCTGGCTTAAAGAATATGAGGGGAAAAAAGGAGGGGAAAAAAAAGGGATTTGTGAATCGTCTCTGCCTCATTGAAAAAAAAAAAATCTTCCCAGCATTTACAGCTCAGTTAAACAGTAGCAAAAGCTTTAATGAAGCATGTGGTTAATCAAGCTGTGGAAGAGTGCAGCATCTGATTTTGCTGGAGTAGGAGGTGAATCACAGCAGCTTGCTTCCTAACACTGCTCATCTTCAGGAGCAGTGGATTTATGTCGTCCGAATGCTTCAAGCACACTGATGCGGCTGGGCTTTGAACCCCTTCCCTGCTGAGGAGGTGTCCCAGGAGGAAGGTGCCTTTGCAGCTCCGTGCCTGCCAGGCACCACCAGATAATTGTGATGGGAGAGCTGCTGCCTGGCCCTCCAAATATCGAACAAGAAGGGCACCATCTTTCTGTGAACTGTGCAGCAGAAGGGCGACGCTTAAAACAGAGATATATGTGACAGGATAAATGAACTACAGTGACTTGTCTTGTGTCTCTACATGATTTTTTTTTTTTTTTTTTTTTTCTTAGGAGGAATTAAGGAGTAGGTGTTAGAATGGGAAGCTGCTGCTACTCTCTTGTGTGCTTTAAGGTTTGTGCTGGAAAATCTGGCCTCTGTCAGGACACTCCCTCTCATCCAAATATGAGGGGGGGGCAGGAAATCAAGCTCAATGTGCTGGATTTTTAGTTGTTGACATTATTTACTGTGCTCTTAACAAACGGTGCCCTAAGGAGAATGAGAATAATGTGCTCCAGCAGCAAAATATGCATAATAAAGAAGCAATTGCCTATGGTTTCCTGGGATTTCTTACTCCGCATTCTCTACCTCCCTATTCTTTCATTGTTTCAAGTTAATGTGTATTTCAATTCTGCCATGCAAATATTCAGAAGGGCTCCCTGCACCAAAGGAGAGGAAACAAAATATATTCAAATCACCACTTCAGTGGCATAAGTTGTGTCTTGGTTTGCCAGAGACTTGGGTACATTCTTTAGTTGGCTGTATAGCTCTGCTGTTGCTGCTTGTTGACTTGGGCTGAGGCCTTTTATGTGGCATATCTTGTTGTGAGCGGGGTTGGTTTTTTTTCCACTGTTCAATCAACTCTGCTAATCAGAATGTTGCTGGGTAAACAGGACTGATTAAAATTAAAATTTTAATTTTGTGTTGTAAACAATATGGCACTTTAATATTTGTACTGTTATTAAAGATACTACTAATAATGCATCTAGTGTTTTGTGGTACAGTTCTCATATTTATTTCCTGAAGCACTGACAAGTTTTGCTAAAGGGCTTCACATTCAGATGCCAGGATTTTGTATTCCATGGATCCCCTTTTTTAAAGGGTGACTGTAGTTAATTATATTGGGTACGGGTACCCTATTTATTCTTTCTGGTTTTACATCTTATTGGGAAGAGACATTTGTATCTGTGACAACTGGGGACACTATACCATAAGAAATGGCCATATTATGAATGTCTTAGTCTATATGAATCTACTTCTTGGTGATCTATCTTCCAGAGGAGAAAAAGCAGAAGCTAGCTAGGTGCGGAAACACCTTAAAAGAGTGTTGGCTGGTGCTTGGACACAGGCCCTGAGGAAAGGGACAGGAGAGACTAGAAAGTCCTCGATGGCAAAACAGATTTGTGATGGGATGTTGAAGTCTGAGGATGAAAGGAAGTGAGAGAAGGAAGTGTATGTTTGCACCAGAGGTCTGTTACCTATCAGGCCCTTCACAGCCAAAGGAAGTGTCTGGAAACAGGGAGGGAAAGAACCTCCTTGTGATTTGGAGGAAAAAAAAAAAAATGGGGTAAGAAGGAGGATGGAGAGCCTGACCATGTCAGATGACCCTGTCCTAAACTGAAGAAGCTGTTCAAAGTGATGGGGAGCAAGTATTTGCAAAAAAAAAAATATCTATGTTTCTCTTGCACTAACTACATTGTCTTTTGAAACTCATAGGTTTTGTATGTGCTTCTAGTGTGCCTGGCCACAGAGAGGTCACTGCAGAGCACCTGCGTGGTTAGTTTGTGGAAGTACACTGAAATCACTGTGTAGGCTTGATGCAGCTGGGCTACGGCTTCTGCTCCAGGGAGTCCCATGGACAGCAGGTAACCTGGGGGACTGTGAGGGAAGGTGACTGTATCCCTCTGAGAATCAGCATCTCTACTCCAAAAATAAAACCACAGCTTACACAGTGCTGTGGCTCCTGGTGATTTCCAGGCATATGTTTTGACTGCTGCCTTCTCCTCCCCTCCCTGCTCTCTTGCATCCTCTCACTTGCTCTTCCTGCAGCCCCCATCATCTCCTCCACAGTCTCTTGGCCTCCAGGGATTTGCAGAGGTGTGAGCAAGTGGGCTGCGTGGCAGAAGTGGCATGGACATGGCAGAAGCAGCACAGGTCATCGTTCACCTGGCAGGGTTGTGGGTCTCTGATCCTTCCACTCCGCCTCCCTGAAAGGTCTTGCAGCACTATAGCTGCCTCCCCAGGGTCATGTTGTGTAGAGGAGATTGGGACCCATGGTGAGCATCTCCATCCACGGGATGCTTGTCCTCTCCCAGAGTGACACCATGGCTTGGTTCAGGCAGGATGGCTCTGGAAAGAGGATGTCCCTGCTGCTCTTCTTATTGCTTATGCTGGCTCATCTCCCTGATTGGAAATGCTGCTGCATGAGCACACATGAGTCAGATCAGTGCCCGTCAGGATGCGTGTCCCTGGGGCTGGGCCTTCGGACCCCCTAGACTCCCAGACCCCCTAGGACTGACTTAAGCCTGCAGAAAGGTCACTGATGTCTGGGATGGTTTTTGCTGTGAGGCATAATAAAATGGTACCTTCACAGATTTGGTTTGAATAAAAACCTTAATAGACTGATTCCATTGTTCACTTACTGGCCACTTCTTTTTCTTTTCTGTTGACCATAGCTTAAAGTGCAAGAAAAGCCATACCATCCTTTGCAGGGAGATAGGTAGCCTGTATAAGTAAGTGTGTGTATTCCCCTTGCAGCTGAGGTGACTGCAGTACTACATATTTCCTGTTCATGACAGAAAGTAAAATATGTGCTTAACTATCATTTAAGTCAGTGGGGCTAAAGCTCACAATGCGTTCACATCTTTTCCTGATCTGAGGTCTATAAAGAGATGGAGCCTGACGTCCCAATTGGCATTCAAGTAACGCCTTCCTGACAAAGTCTGTGAAAACACAGCTTTACAGCTCTGTAATAAATACTCTGATTTGAGATTCTGCCCTGGAGTGGGAGCTACGCATTACCTGGATTGATTTTAAATGCACTTTTAGCTCAGACTGAGGTAACTAAGGTGTTTTTTTACATATCCCACAGCACAGGGGTGGGGAACAGGCTGGGAGAGAGCATAGGAGAGCTGTTTCAGGTCACAGTCTTCTCTAATGAGTAACTCCCTATAAAAGTCAAAATAATTGTGTGGTACTGGAGCTTCACCATATTTGTTTTAGTTTGTAAGGTTAAGGCAAAACTACCAGCATCAGGCACACAGAACAGACTGACTTCACCTCAGGCGGAGAAGGAGTATCTAGGAAGATGAATGATGTTTCTGAGAATCTGGCATTCAAGAGAGAGCGGGTCACGTGCTCACACACCCAAGTGTGTTTTTTTTTTTTTTCCTAAGGAAAAATCTCTGAGAGAGGACAGATTCTGATAACGTCTGAGGGATTTTTTTGCCTTTTCTTGGTTTCCTTTTATTTTTTCTCCCATAGAAATCTTCTGGTCTTGGCACTTAAAGCTATCTGGCAGTAATGTTTATGAGATTCCTCACCCATGTCATTTTTACTGCCTACAGAAAAAGAGTCCTTTCCGAGGTGCATAGCTATACACATGTAGCAGACACCTCTCATCTGCACTCTCCTCTGCTGTGCTCCCCAGGAATGCAGGCAGGTTGGTTAGCAACATTCAGATGCGAGCAGTGAGCGCTGCAAAAAGCATGTCAGCCTATATGGGCTGTCTGTTCTGATTTGAAAAAATCTGTTGAAGGATACAGCAGGGGAGACAGGCTGTGGAGAGGAGCTTAGGAGACCAACATCTAAAAAGGGAAGTCTCTCGAAAGGGCCAGGAGTTACGTTTAAGGAAGGCACATTGATCATCTTGATGTCAGGCAATGAGACTTGACAGATCAGCAAAGTTTAAAAAAAAAAAAAAGGTTTGCATCTATCCCAGAGATAATGTTACAGCTACTGAGAAGTAGAGAACGAACAGAAAATACGTACTTTGAGCCTTGCCTCTGTGTCTTGCAGGGTATGCATACCTTGGATTTCAGTTTCTGGGAGGAGACTACAAAATTGCAGGACACTGCCTGCCCTGGGGACTGAGCAGCAGCCAGCCACTATCACCCCAGCCTGAAACTCTCACTGAACCTTCTGTACCAGAGGGGAGGACGTGAAAAGTTTAAATTGTCTCCCTCTGGCTGTGCTGAGGGTTAACATCCATTTCCTCTCAGCTAGTGAATGGGCTGGCAGGGCAGGAGCCTGCAAGCTCCAGGGAGGCTTTTTGTGGTTGCCCCTCAGTGTGCTGCCTGAGCCTGGGCTAAATAAAAGCAAAAGTGTTGGGGACTCTGAGGGGCTCAGTGACTTCCAGCTGCTGGCAGAGAAGTTTGATTTTGCTTGAAAAGTGTAACTAAGGAGTGACTTGACAGATGCTATTAGGGCTTGGAGAAACACAGTGAATGGGATGTTCCCAGTGCTCCTAGCTGCCATGCTCTGACCACCCTTGGACCAGGACTGTGCCTTGGTGGCTAGTGCTTTCCTGTGGGACCTCTCTCTGTAGCTCTGCTCCCAACCCTGCCTTTGCCTTTGGCCAAGTTCCTTGACCTTGTTGTGTGCATGTGTTTCCTTCCCTGTGAAATATCTCCTTGCCTTTGAGATACTGGAAAGAGGGATCGTAGGTAATGGTGAGGGCTTTATAGTGATGACTGTCTTCCTGCATCTCTATAGGTCACATATGTTACCATTACATCAAAATATTCCCAGGACTTGCTTGTGAGTCACATCAGGGTTCCTTGGATGAATGGAGACTACAGTTGTCTCTGCCTACTCTGCTGTTTGCTTCTGGACATTTCTCTCCCGTGCTAAATTGAAATCCCTGGGTCATAGTCTGACCAAGCTTATCTGAAAAATATTTTTGTATAGTTACAAAATGAGAAAACTTGTTCATCCAAAACCTGTTACTAGAAATGGCTTTAAACCAAAGATAACATATTCTTCAAATGATTTTTAACAAGGTATCAAAATACACATCAGACTGTGAAGTAACTCAGTCTTGTGTAGTTGTGCAGGCACATTGCATTAAATTGCTGTACCTACTGATGAAACAAGTACATTTTGAAATGTGGTGTTTTGTTTATTATTTCTTCTCTCCTTGCCAGATAGATTTTTATTATATCTATAATTCTTTGATGCTAGTCATTTTACTGAAAGTAATACCTTACCGAGCCTTTTTTTAATGGAGAAATCTACCACTTAAATTTCTGAATTAGCAAGTTTTAAAGTGTAGCTTAAAAAATTGCAAATTAAAATGGCTTTTGTTTCTGTTGCTCTCTGAAATCCTGAGTCTTGTTCTCATTGAGTAGCAGATAATATTTGAAAGACTGAAGACAGCCTTTCAAAAAGTGGAGACATTTTTGCCAAGAGGGCTTGAAGGGAAGAGGGACTGCGTGGGTTATTTGTGTGGGTGATGAATCAATTAGATAAAGCTTTAGGTTTTGTTTATGGAGTTGCCTAAAAGCATAGCCAAAGAATAAAGCAGTTGATTTCTCTCTTCCTTATTCCTTATCCTTTAGTCATATGCTTGCAACATCACATACAATTGGTATCCATGGAAATTATATCATAGCAGGAGCAGCTGATGAACTCTTGGGAAATAAAGATCCCATTTTCATGCAAATATTCTAAACAGCAAAGAGGTGAGGCAGGAAAATGATTGATAAATAGAATTATTTTCTCTCTTAGAATATATTTAAGTATTTTCCTTGAGGCAGCAGTAGCTTTTTGAAATTGTGTTCTTAGTGAACACAAACTTTCATAGATCAGTGTGTGCGTACGCAAGTTACGCTGAAGAAAGCAAGGTTTAAAATAATGCACATTGATTTTGTGATGAAATATTTTAGATACCCCGTGTGTAATTTAACTTTATTGTCGGAATACAATCCAATAACTTTAGAAAGAGCGTGCACCTTTCATTTAAAAGCTAGATTGAGAGAGAGATGAATTGCTTGCTAGGGGCTGGACATTGGTGATTGGTGTAGTCTTCCATGTCACATGCAAGCTGTCTCTCCATGTCCCCTCAATAATGCACTAAAATCCTATTTTTGTCTCTGCTCTTAAATGAGGGCAGCACAGTATTCAAAAGACTGCTCTTTCTTTAGTGTTTGTATTCCTGATTTTAGAATTTACCTTGCACTGATATGAACACTTGCTTTCTGTCCTGCTGCCAGTGCATTTTAATGCAAGCTCCTGAAGTGGGATGGTGCTCCAGTCTGTGTTTCTGCACAGGCAAAGGTGTAGATTAATTTCCTAAATTTGGCTTCCTGACTCCTATTTCTCTTGAAAACTACGGATGGAGCTTCAGCAAAGTAGACGTTATTATAACACCTTAGATAGCAATAGTGGGAAACCTGCCATAAAGAAATGCGGTTTCTTGTCAAAGAATCCCTCTAATACTCTTTTGACACATGCATAGAGCACCCTTCCTTCATTTCTTTGTTGATTTGGTTATCAAAATCCTCAAATTCCTTCCTGTGCTGCTTTCTAAGGACAGAAACACATGCACCAGTTGTGTGAGCTAGCTCTCCTCTTAGGTATCTCATCTTAGGTCTCTTAGGCAAGACCTCAATGTGGTTGCGAACCATCTCTAAATTAAAAAAAAACCCAAAATAATTTCTAGGACAAAATTGTTGCCTCGCACGTAAATCTGTAATTACCTCTGTGTCACAGTCATTAGACCCTCAGTTATTAATATGGAAAGCACCGTGACACTGTTGCTGAAAACAAAAGAAAGTGAGGGATTGTTGCCAGGTATTAGAGCTGATGGGGGTTTGATCCATTTAGTAGGCAAGACTTTCATTAGGGGAGTTGTCTGGACCATTGGAACTGTCTGCAATCTAATCAAATACACATATGGCCCATTTAGCCAGATGCTCTAACATGGAATCAGCATTGTATGCTTCAAATCAGTGTTAAAAAAAGGTCCTTATTTGATGAAGAAATACATAACAGCATATTATGAGGATTGTTCTCCTGTAAACTCAGGCAGTTATTGCTTGGTGTACATACTGTATCACAGTTGGTTGTCTCTAGATTATGGTTGATGTAGTCTCTTTAGGGTATACCCTAGCTGCCTGAAGGTAAATACCAGGGTAAAGATATTCACAGCTGATCCTTAGCAGGAAAAGGGGACAGGGAGGAAAAGAGGGTTATTAAGTCTCATTGACTTTCTCCTTTGTGTCTTAGACTGTGGACAAATCAAGGTCAAACATGTACTAAACAAGGTGATACATGAAAGTAATGTGGCTGAAGTGTGATAGTTTCTCTCACGCCTCATCCCTGGCAACATTCCAGGTCAGGTTGGACAGGGCTTTGAGCAACCTGATCTAGTTGAAGATGTCCCTGCTCACTGCAGGGGGGGTGGACTAGATGACCTTTAAAGGTCCCTACCAACTCAAAGAGTCTATGATTCTATGATCAGTTGTGTCTGAGGAAGGTATCACATTCAACTGTGTTAGACTTCCCCACATGAATGAGGTGGTAGCTGAGCTGATTTGGTCTTGCTCCAGGCTTATACAGGTAATTACTCTCAAATCTGGGTCCATTGCAAGACTCTTTAACCACTCTTCTGCCATTCTCCACCTGGAAGGAATAAAGAGAGAATAGAAAATTACTGCATCTGGAGAAAAATCATCTGAAACACAGAAAGCCTCTGAGAGGGAGAAATTTTGGAAAAAGTCACTAGAGTAGTGTAAGAGTTAGTTAGTAGTACACAACAGATGAGTTTGCAATGGGGTACAGTAACTGAAAAACTAATGTTGACTCCTGGACCATATCTGTTATGGAAAAGAGAGGAGTCCTTTGCCACAGGACTGCTCTGCTGAGTCAGGTGCTAGGGTCCTGTCTAGGGCAGTTTCTGCTTAGAGTAATGCAGAGAGGTTGTAACAACAATTAGGAGCACTGGAATCTTATGAAGGGAAAATTTGAAATGGGTAACCCCTTTAAATAATGCCTAAAATGGCATTGCAGTGTTTTCAAATATTTGAAGTTACAGAGAGGGACTACTCAGTTCGAAAGACTGTAACTGGGGACAGTCTGTTAATGTAAAGGAAGGAGGAAAATAATTGAATATTTGGAGGAATTGTGTTCTGATAGCATCACTGCAATCTGTGACAGCAACAACAAATCTTTGGGGACCAAACCATTGTTGAACAATAATCTCTGTTCCAAACTAACAGATACTTGAGGGTTTTTATTTTTTTCTCCCTTTTTTCCTTTTTCTGCTGCTGTTCAGTGGAATGATGTACATACTCATACGCTAGTATATATCAGGTGTGGATTGGTATAACATAGAAAATGTTGTCATGAGTATATGCTTAGGAGGGATTTTGTTTCACACCTTACTGACTTGTCCCTGTTACGGTGGACATGTTATCAGGGTTTCCACTGCAATCCCTATCTTCAAGAGTCTGTAATTTATTGCAGTAAAAACTTCCAGCCTGAAATTTCCCTCCTGTTGTGTAAGACCAGCACAGAGCAGTTGTACATTTAAATACTGATTTTAAATGCTTTCTAAACTAGACTACCTGGACAACTGCTGATGTTTGCACCTGCAGGTATTTTTCCTAGAGAAGAGTTTGACAGCGTGGTGCTTGTGACTCGTGGTGGGAAGAGGCAGCATCATGACATGGGGATGCCAAATGTCACCTGTGATACAGGTCAGAACTACTGAGTCTTTAATAAAACAGCTAAATTGCCCCAAATGCTTTGATAATAAAGCGATTGCTGAGCCTGCCAAGTAAATAATTAATTTCCAGTACATATTTGGCTCTTGTGGCTGGAAGCCACCTTTGTTTCATGGACCATAACTGGTTGGCACTATTAGACTAGGGCAGATAGAGATTAACAGGCACATTAACTTTTAGCACGTAAATAATCTTCATTCTTTAAAAGGTTGTGTGTGTATTTACAGAACAAAATCCCATAGTATGCCCTTCTAGCCCTGCCTTGCTAGTCTTTTGTGTACTGAGATCACCAAGACCTCTCTGCGACTGGTGTTTGTAGTTGTGGGCGAATCTCCCCATTGTTTTTAAGAGTTGGTATGATGGCTTTCTATTGCTTCCAGAGAGCGACCAAACTCAGGTTTTGGGCAATACTCAGTGCACCCCAACAGGGAGATTTTTCTTCTCTTAAAGAAGAGAGGTAGGAGTGAAATGTTGGCATTAAGGTGCTTTGGGGGTGCCCCCTCTACAGCTTCATCTGTGAAAAGAGAAGGTCTAGCACAGCCAACATAGGTAAGGAAGGAAATGTGTGCATGTGCTGTGTTTGGGTTTTAGCCCCTTACCTGTAAATTGAAATAGCACCAATTCTACTCACTTGTGTAAAGAGCTATTTGTGTCAGTCTTACCCTCCTTTTAATTTCCAAACTCTTACAAACGGGCATTTATGTGTCTAGGGTCCCCATCACCACCACCATCAAATATGGTACTGATTAAAAACTACCTCTGCTTCCCAAACTCTGGGGTCTGATGCTCTCTCTTGTTTTTACTCCACCCGTCATGTGCCTGCAGATTCACAGTGCAAAGTCAAAGGGGAAGAAACAAAATGATACCAAGGACTCTGTAATATCCACCTTGCCTTTGATCCTCTTCATGCTCTGTCACAACCTTAACATAATTTAAGACACATAAGAGGTATTCATGGATATGCTGGCTGATGCTCAGAATCTTAGGGAGCCTTTTAAAAAAATTATGAATTTGTAGTATAAAATGGGTAATTTTGTGAGCTGGCTAAAGCCATGCTTACTTTATAATGGAGAAGTGGCAGTGAATGCAGTATAGCTTGCAATATCCAAGAGGGATATGTACTCACCTGTGATTAACCTTCCTTGGCCATTAAATGTCACAGTTGGTGCATACACCTGGAGCAGAAAGAATATATATTTGTCAGTAAAAAGGTGACTGAATGAAAGAAGTCATGAAATGACATTTTTTCAGTAGGTTTGTCATAGCTGGAGCATGGAAGAAAATTGCTTTCTGTAAATCTTGGCCCAACAGAACAAAACACACATTTCTTTCCAGTTGGGAAGCCATACTCATAGACATAATGAAAGTATTGTGCGCTCTGACTTTTGCAAACTCTGATGGAAACCAATCTGCAATCTTGACAGATACGATCTTTTGCACGATGCACTGTTCATTTACAGCAGCTAGAGACCTCAATTAATTTATGAACGAGGACAGCAGGCTGTGAACTCCCCAGCTCAGCCTAGGTGGAGATGTCCCTGTCTGAATTTATGTTCTGGTAATTTAAAAAGATTTATACAAAGCTTTTCTTTCATTTTGAGAGTAGATTAAAATTCTAATGGAAACCATTTGTATGCATTTGTTGAATTGAATAATATTTATTGCTGTATGAAAAGGAGAGAAAAAAAGAAAGAAATGCTGAAAAACTTTGCCAGCAATAAAGTTAGCGAGGCAGGAATAAATAAGTACAGAGGCAGAAAAAGCCCAGACCAGAACGTAATACTTAGTAGAGCCTGTAAAACCCACTGTTTTATAAAAGCATAATGAAAGCAATTTACACCTGCTTCTGAACAAATAGAAAATAGGATGCTACCCAGTGTGCATGGTCTCTCAGTTCTTTAATTCGTCTGGGGGAGATACTTCTTAATGCTTGGAAAAAAACAGCTTTATTGTGGACATGTTGTTTGCAGCTCAGATTATGCACTCTCACTCTGGTAGGGCTGCAATTTTTTCGTGGTTTTGTGTGTGAGATGATCACAGAACCTATTCATTTATTCCTGGAAAGACTTTTTGAAAGCTTATAGATGACTTTAAAGCAGAAATCCCATTGAAAGGGAAGATGTTATTAGGACTTATGCTTCTGAACCCAGTTAACTCACAACCTTTGTTACAATATAACTATTTTGGTTAGGGTCAAGCTTTTGGATTTTCTTTTGATGGAATAGTTTACCAGCACCGCACACCACATAGGGGCATGTGCCAGCACAACATGACTATATACAGGAGGAGGAATAAACTAGAACAACACCTATCCAAGAATTACTATAATTTTACTTGACAGTTGTCTTGTCTGAGCTGTGGTTAATTGAGTCAACCTGTGAGAGTTTTGTATGAAAAGGAGCACGTAAATATTTGAGCTGTTCCTGAAAAGACTTCTTGGTGAAAGAAATGCACTTTCACTAGCTGGCTTGGTAAAGAGAACGTATATACTCCTAAAGCTATCGGCAATGCACACGTATGTAACAGTATTCTTCTTGAATGCCTCAGAGCTGGGATCCTGTTTCCACATCTGAATGTAGAAGTCCAGGCAAGCTGTTGGCGTTGGACAGATACAACAATGATGATAAGCTAACGCAAATTTTGGTAAGGACTGCAACAATTTCAGCTGTACAGCCATGTGCACCAAAATAAAGGAAGGGGTGTAAGAAGGAAGGCAATACTGCCGAAAGGTCCAGCTCTCAGTGGGACTGTGGGATGAGCTGTGGTGGGCAAGAACACACTGATAAAGTAGTAAGATTTGAAAACATTAGTTCTGCATGGTCTTAAGTTATTCTTTACAATGCATATTCTCCTGAAATGCTCAAACATATCTGGAAAACCGGTATCAGCTAACAAATTATTGTGTTTCTTTGGGCATTTCTCATGCCAAAACTGTGAATTTAATTCCGTCGGTCTTAAGTTAAAGTGACCCTTGATGACAAGTATCTGGAATATAAATGAAGAACTAATGCAGGTTATAGACATCCTAAAACGATCAGGGCTAGTTGTGATAATATTAATGTGTTTTAAAGGCTGGCCAAATTAGTTAGGGCAAATTTCTGACATTTTTATTCACATTAAATAGTACATTTTTAATCCATAATTCCACTGATGATCTGTTAGCTTCTAGTAAGAATTGCATCCATGAAAAATGGGGATTACAGAACATAAATGAATAGGAATCTCATTAACATCAATACTCTTTTCTAAAAGACATCAGCCAAAAAAGATGAAGCACTATACTTTAAAGTGTATCCATATTTTGATAAACTTAAAAAAAAAAAAAACAACCAACTTTAAAAAAGGGGAAAACTGGGCTCATTTTTGCAAGTAGCTGAGCATCTAGGCCAGGTTTTTCAGAGGGGCAAAGTGGCTCAGGCACAGACTCAGTCTGATTCCTGAGCCCTAACTCAGTACATCTTAATGGCATTACTTGAGCAGCTGCTAATTTTGAACAGGATAGAAGAACTGAGTCCTTGATAAATTACCAGCCAGCCAAGCTATCTAAAAGCATTTATTTTCTGGGCTATCCTGTGGCAAAAACATGCATAAATCACTACCCCTTTATTGTATGTCCCCCTGGAATATAAATCTTTTCCTTCTGCCTTTTATCTTAACTTACGTTTCATTGAACTATACAGTGAAATTTTTTGGGGGGTGGTGGTAAATTAATACACTGCATTTTCCTTCCACAGACATTCTTCATTGCCTTTAGGGATTTCATTTGACAAAGGCCTCACTAATGGAAATGCAAATTTTCTACCTGTCATAGACTGCTTTTGACTCTGCTGTTTGTCAGAGCAACACATTCCTCAAAAGCATGGTTGCTTTGACTTCTCAGAAGCCAGGGGAATTGTGTCTGCAGCTACCAGGGCTCTGTTTGACCTACCAGACAGTAAAGAACATATTTATGTAAATTTGAATGAGAAATATTAGCCTATTCAGTTCTCTGCTATAAATAAAAAACCACATAGATTGAAAGCCTTATTAAGCTTTGATTTATTGTAGCCAGTCATCCCTTTCCTGTTTAGTAGTTTTGTTGCACTTTAATAGCAACTTCTTCTTTCATTTTCTAGTGATACATTAGTGATTTTAGTTCTGATAATATTCCATCTAATCTAATCTTACCTTTTGAGGGTTGTAGAAAACCACATGCATAACAGTGGAGAAAATCTTTGGGCTACGTGATTTAGCATATTAGAAAATGTCTTTTGTCTTTCCAGATCCACTTTAAATAGAGCAGACAGCCTCACCAAACTTATAGTACTGGAATTGTCCAATGCAAATATACAAACTTTTAAGACATGGAATAGAGAAATGAGCCTCTGTGTTTTCATACTCATATAAGAACTGAAAAAAATACAATGCTTCGTGTATCCTCAGCAAGAGAAAGCTTTTTTATTCGCTTTTCAGGAATTTGCACTTTTGTTGCTATCTAAATCTCAGTGGCCACAAAAGGCTGTGCTTAGGGCACAAAGCAAAATCCTCATGTCTTTTAAGTAGGCTGTAAAATTCTCAGTGACTACAGAGATCCAGGAGTTTGTGTGCCATATGTTAGACCAGCTGAACACCACTAACTATATTTTTTCATAGCTAACATCCATGTTTGACAGCCCTAGTGCACTTTCTAGCTTAAGCAATAGGTTTGCTAACTCTTCTCCCCCTGAAGCCAATGCCATCGAGTAATCACACTTCTTTTTTTAATCCTGCTCTCTATTTACTCTTTTAATTTTGTCAAACTCTTCTCTTTCTTGAAAGGCTGTACTCATTTCTGTGAAATTGTAGCATTTCTTCACCTCCACTGTCCTCGAGTCTTTCCTCTCTTCCTAATCCACTCATCCCTCACTAGTGCCCTTTACAAAGCCTCTCACACTTACCATCTGTGCTTCACCTCAAAGAGGAAGGACAGTCCTTTCCTTCTCTGCCGCAGTTCATCTCTTGGATGTAAGAAGAACTAAGGAAACTCATGGCTAGTGCTAATACCTCACCCTAGTATCTTCTGCAGTTCACATTCTCTGTGTTCAAACGAGGTTCCTGTAGGGCCATTTAGAAAATGAAATGCCATGGTGTCACTCCTGCCTGAACAGGCAGGTGTTTCTTGTTGGCATTGACTAGGTTCCAGTTCCAAATTTTAATGACTGAAGAATAAAGGAAAGGAGCTGAATGCCCAACATACATGGGCTCAGGTCTTATGGTACAACAGAGAGCAAAAGATCATTTAACTACAGCTTTCGCATGATGATGGTCTTCACGTAGATTCTTTCCTCTGCACAGACCGGAGGAGACTGGCAGCGGCCAGGGCTGCTCTTTGTGAAGGCAGGCAGTGTTTCCACCACTGTGTCCTTTCTGCAAAGAGATAATTCTCCTGAAATGGAGGATGCTTTCCAAGGCTGGAGTTGCAACAAAGTATTTATTTAGCCATAGAGATCATAATGTTCCATGGTTTATTTGAATTATTAAAATGCAATACTGCACAATAATTGGTATTGCAGAGCTTCAAAACACTTACTGACAATGCGGTCTTGGCAAAGTAAGTACTAGTCTTTTTAATGGATAGTTGTTGCAACAGAGAGGGAGAAACCTCTGTTTCAGACTAAGCTGTGCTTTCTGAAGGGGCAGAAAGTATCGATTGTAATATCGATTCTGTACAGATTTTTGTTGTTGCTTTATATTTTAAAAATATATCCCCATCCTCTCTCAACAGATCAGATGTCACTTCACTTTTCTTTCCTTGAAATAACTCTGGAAGCAGATTGTTGACAGCTTCAGGCTTCTGCACAGTCAGCATTATAAGAGAACAGTATAGACATGAGCAAAAGTCAAATGGTCTCCCAGGAGCTCCAACCCATTAAAACAATTGCTAAGGGCGCAAGAGCACAATAAACATCTGCGGTTTGTCTCCCCAGCATACCACATGCCTTTCAGTTTGCCTCTGCTTGGAAATGGGCTTGAGCTGTCTGATTGGACCCAGATGTGAACTTGCAGAGTTCAAGGCTTTTCAGAGCTTGGATTTGGTTCCAGGCTGAGCCTGGGAGTCATTGTAAAGTTAGGTTCCAGATCAGCACTTCCTCAGATTTGACAACGCTTTAACAGTACTTTTTAGTTTTGGCTCGGCTCTGCTCTGCTGGGAATTGCCTCTTTGCAAGCATCCTCATCTCCTGGACAGTCCTCATTAGAACCAAATACTGCAATGAAGAAAGTAAGCACCTTCCTAAGGTTCCCTGTGCAGGCTGCCTTCCTCATGAGTCGGTATCAGTCACTGCTGTAAGCTAAATTGTTATTAAAAACATATGCCTTGCCACATAATCATCCAGTTGCTGCTACAGAACATTTTATTACCTTGATTTTGTGACAAAATACATATCCTTTTTTTATTTTAAAGACAGACTTTAGCAATCTAAATGATACCAACCTTGACATACTAATTAGAAAACAGCAATTTTATATGGAAATGTTTATCACAGCCCTATGCTTAAATGAGAAACATCTTTCACTTACAGAACTATGATGTCTCCATTATGGCCAGCCGGCTATCATAAATAGGTTCAACAAAAAGAAAAGTGAACCAAAATTCTGGAAAACTCTGTTTTGCTACCAAATGGCACTCATCCGTAATTCGTCAGGGGTGAAAAGTACTTTAGAGGGTTAAGCAGAAAGGAAACAATTCACTTGTTACTTTAAATTAACTAAAACTATTTGATCAGAAGAGATGACAAGATGTCGCAATAACTTAATAGTATGGCAAAGGTAAATCATGCAGTGCTCAATTTATCTGTTAACTGTGTGCTTGTGCATTGCAATGGAGAATAAACACAATCGTGTTAGCAATAATGGTATTAGTCTTATGTAATATTTATTTATTTGCTTAAATACCTCATGGAGGAGGAAATGATAGACAAACAACATCCTAAATAGGTTGGAATAGGAAGCAACAGTTGTTACTCCGAGTGCTTCACTCTGTATCCACTTCCATTCAGAAAGCTCAAAGCAGAAATCACAGAAGCGAACACAACTCCTTCCAGGTTGGAGTTGTGTTTGTTTATTAATTAAAAGATTGTTTCAATGCATCACAATCACAAGCCTTCCTTCCACTGCAGCAGTGGCATAATTTGCCGGACAGTTGCTCTGGTGTGCAATGTAATGGTGACAGAGAACATAAAGTGCTGAGAAAAGCAATAGGAATAATGCAATACAGATGGCAGATTATTTGCATTTAATTAAAAGAAGGCACAGTTCCTGTAGTTAGGAAGGCTTATCTAAATGCACCTATGCGTATCTATATATGTGTGGGAACGGCATAGGGAAGGAATGGCACCACGCAGGATTTCTTACAGGAAGAGTAGATAAGGCAAAGATATTAGAGACAGAGCCAAGCTCTGTCCTGGAGGTGCTGCAAGAGCATGTGGGTGGAAGCAGGATGGCTGTCCTGGATGAACAGTGATGTCAGAAGAGGTGACATCCACTGGTGGCTTAAATAACTTGGATAGGGAAGATCGGTGTTTGCCTGGTTTGAAGTTGCATACTCAGTGCTGTGTTCTGCCAGGCAGAGCCTGTATATCTTTCTGACTAGGGACCGGAGATGATACTGGCAGGTACTGGACATGAAATAATAATGAATAAACCCAGAAACAGGCAGAGTATGGGTAGAGGGAACAAAGCAAACGACCATTATCTTCTATTCTGCAAAGTTCTCTGTGTAGGTATTGTTTAATTGCAGAGCTGATTCGTGACAAACTATCATTGGAAGAGGACTAGAAATAAAGAAGAGAGGTCTTAGGATTGCTTCAGGATGCCCGGTGCATAAAGGCGATGGGGCCCATTCCTAACTCTGCAATGAGGGGTGAGGGGAGTCTTGTCAGCACTGCTGGGACAAGTTTCAGAGGGTGTGAGCAGGGAGGATAATCACAGCACTCAGGCAGGTGATATATACTCAAGGCATTGCAATAGAAAGGATGACCTGCACAGAGTGAGTTACTGCCAGACGGCTCCCAGCTGGGGGACTTAAGGAGACTATGATCTGGCCTAATCAAATGCCTGGCATCTTCTCTCCCTGCAGTGTCCAGAAAGACAGCCCTCACTGCCAGTGATACAAAGGATCAGGAGTGATGAGACTGCCTTTTACAAATACAGTCTGGGCAGTGCATGTAATTCTTTTTGCTGGCTTTCTCTCAGTGGCATTACCTTGAATATGAGGAAATTAAGGAGAAAAATTGCTATGAGCTTTGTAGGCCCTTTATCGCTTTAATCTCCTCTCCTCTCTGCTTTCTATTTTCCTGTCTCCTATCATCTGTCTTTGCAGAGACAGTGACCAAGTTAAGCTAAACAACAATTTAGATTTGTTTGCAACTGATTTGATTTCTGCTTTCAGAAACTGTTTGAAATTGTCTAAATGTATTATTTTAATAAGGACTAAACTTTAAATGCAAATTCTAGGATAGCCAGAGCAAGAATTCAACACAGATCTACTGGATTTAGGGAAGGGAAAAAAATACCTGGCATGTCTATGGGGTAGAAAGGTAGACTAAATTATTTCTGGCATTCCCTTTAGAAGGATGTGAGGAAAGGGCAAGAAAGACCGCATTCTGGAGCGTGTGCCCTTACAGGAACTTGGCATGGTGGTTGTTAAGTTTTGGTTGCAAGAGGCTCTAAAGTCACTGGTTGAGCCTTCTGGATGGTTAGTGCAGAGCCTGCAAGGGCTGTTTGTGTTAAATTGTATTGATTGCCTTGTGTGTAATTTAATAAAATTGAAGCCTGCTTTCTTTTTTTCCCTCGCAGCTATACACTGCATCTGTCCTTGTTGGTGTGTTCCCATGGCAATTGTGGGCTGGATTTTTATTAGTTTGATAAATAAATAGAAAAATAAAATAAGATAATTACCCAACAATGAATAGCTACCATATGAACACAGTGAAAACTACACCAAAGGCCACTGGCAACAGGCAACACTTCTAGTTTAAAACACTTCTAGTTGGCAGAGATTGCCAACGTAATTTTTTTGACCTTCATTGGCCCTTACTCTCTTAAGTGTCAGGCTCTGTTGTTTATATGAGTTTCACTGCATACAAAATGTCTCTCCTGGCTTCTCATGTTCATACCGTTGTTATTCTTATTTAAGCAGTGGCAGCAGCTTTTATGCTGTCTTACTACTTAGTCTGAATAGTTAAATTTGTAGGGAAGAAAATTCTCTCCTTTTTCCCTGGAGAAGTCGTAGAAGAACCTCTGCTAATAAAACAAACATCTATGCTTCAGCTGAGGTTTGCTCCCCTAACAGACTGTTACACGAACATAGAGGCAAGCTGCTAACAGGGCCCCGAATCACTCAGGAAGCCAGCATTGCCGGGGGATGTGGGGATCTGGCTGGACTCCTGATAACCTTGGGGCAGGCAGAGGCATGACGCAGGCGCCCTTTGCAAGGGGTATTGCAGTGTAGCTTCTTTTATGGAAGAACAAGAGAGGACTAGTCTGCAGGTTACTTAGAGGACAGGAAGACTTTGGTAGTAGCTCATAAGGAAATCACATCTGATGCTTAAAATATAGAAGCATAGGTCACTTCTTTTACAATGTGGTTTGAGTTGATTTTCAACTCACTGTTCATAATTGTTAGGACCCTAGGCTCCTGCTGTAGCGGCACAGCATTTGGTGCAGTGCAGAATGGGAGAGTTGTAAACGCGGCAGTGCATTCAACACTGGCAATAAATGACTTGGGCTTCCCCAAGCACTTGCTCTAAGGTCTGGGAGCTGCTGATAGCTAACCAGTGCCTGGCCACTCGAACAACCAGTGCTGGTGGAAAACCGGAGGATCGCTGCAGTTACTCCTTGCATCCTTGGGACAGGAGTGTAGAGGACTGTTTCTGAACAGTCAGTCCAGGGCTCTAGCTGCTGGCTGCAGGATATTTGCGTTTCAGTCAAGGACCATTTAAAATCCTAAACTTCGTATTAACTAGTAGGACAAAGAAAAACATTTCTTCTGAATGTTCCATGCACTGCTGATCAGAATGTGCCATGCAGGATGCACCCAGTGGTGTTCAAGGAGCATACTAAGCTAGGCTTTTAATCAGAAGTAGATACTGTTATCCCTTTGAAGAACTTTTTCTCTAAAGGATCTCATACAAGTGCAAAAATTCCTAAGAGCATCTGCTGAATGGCTTAAGACATGCCTGCGTATGAAAAGCTTCTAAACTGATGTTTGGAAACTAGCTTGAATGCTCACTTAAAAGCAGCTGTAATACAAGCTAACATTTGAGGCTCTTACAGGTAACTGTGGATCCTGTTTCGAACTTTATTTCCGTGAGAATTGCATCAGCACTTAAGTGTTCCACCACCATTAGTCGAAATGTTTTTAAAATGAGTGCCAAAATGTCAGTGTCTTTATGGAGAAACTGTCATTACGAGAAGATTCCCATGAAAGATTCCCATGACGTCAGCCTGTTCCCACCATTAGACCTGTAGAAACTGGGAGGCCTGGGGTCTGTTTCTTGACTCTGCTCCTGGCCTGCTGTTGCCTGCAACTCTTACCATCTCTCTGTAAAATGGGGATAAACCTTGGCTGCTTTTGTACAGTGTTATGAGCACTTCAAAGAGCGATGTTTCAAAAGAACTAGATTGTTCTCTAGTTGTTGTTGTTCTCACCTCCTCCTCTCCCCTGCGGTGTGAAATATTACAAGACCAGTGGCCTTGGAAGGTGCGTAGGCTCTCTCATGAGCCTCGTGCTGCTGTTTCTGAGGCCAGCTTGCCGAGCAGGAGTGCTGAGCAGTGGGCCAGTAACTGTATAATTTCACCCTAGGAAACTTTCCACTTTTGCCTAGGGTAATACCCTAGACAGATACTGCTCTAGAGTTATTACAGGCTGAATCAGAAGTTTGGGAGGGGGAAGAGTGAACAGTTTCACCTTGGCTTTCCCCAGCAGACTAGTGAGAGAATATGTCCGCAAATAAATGGTAAGAAAGCTCTCGGATGATGCTTCTCAGTCCGAGGAAGTAATATGTGCTCTCTTTGGGCACACAGATTATCAAGAAATCATTAACAAGATTTGTTTACTGCTCCTGGGAGCGTGTGGTGCGTAGGTCTAGGTCTCCTCAGTCATTTGCAAAGCACTCGAGGGAGTGCTTGGTGGCTTGGAGATGGGAAAAAGGACCCTGCCCCTCTGCTACTCCCACTGAGGCTTGGGGTTGGCTTGGGAATGACAAGCAGAAGTTTGTAACCCTGGTTAGATGGTGGGACAGCCCCGTACATCTTAGAGATCCCTGGTCTTCAGCCTGTGCCTATTCCTCTGACTTGTGGAGATATATTAGGGAGAGAAGACAGTGCCTGAGGGGCAGATGGTGAGGAGGTCCTATATGGTACCTCTCTGCTTGCAACATCAGGGCCTTGAGCCCTCTCCCCTGCTCCAACCCTTATGACATTGCCTCCTCTGTGCTACACTGAGGTACAGAGGCTTTCTTCCTGCTCCTTTACTTGCTGCTGGTGGTATTCTTTAGCTAGTATTTCCTTTTCTTTTTATTTTTTTTCCCACTTTGCTTCTCCTCTCCTGTTCAGGACCTGATCCTGCTCCACCCTGTTGAGGCTGTGTGTGTCACCAGTGCTGGGACACCATCTGCTTTTGCACCATACCTGTGCTGTGACATAGGCTTGGTACATATGCCACAGCATGAGCCTGAGTAATGATTTTTGCTCTTGCCAGACAAGTCCCTGAGGCAAATTCACAGGGCAAGGTCTTCTGAGGTCCCAAGCCTGTAATGTGGTGCAGAGAAACTGCTTCCCCAGGCAGCAATGTTAAGAGCCTCTCTGGGCAGGGAGCAAAGCTGGGTGGCTTTCTGCCTCCTCCAGCTCTCCTTATGTGCAAGAGGCTTCTGGTCTGGAAGACAATACAAAGCCAAGGTTATGCTGTTTGTGCCATCCTCTCTACAACCTCTGCCTTTCTTCCCTGTTAAAAAGATGCTCACACTACACATCGATCAAGCACTTTTTGTGGTGGGGTTATTGCGTTGGGACATACCTGACCATTAACCACTGTACTGCTCATGTTAACTAGTAAGTAATGCAAGTTTTTTACCATAATATGCAGTTGTATTGTTTGGATTTTTTTTAAACTCCTAACCCTAGAGCATGATCCAGGAATTTCAGTGGAAGACTTGCCATATCCTAATCGGTCTCACAAATTTTGCACAGTACAATTGTTTTGGCAATGGAATTGTTTTGATCAAAGGTTGTATAAATCCCATTAGTCACAGCAGCTGAACCTGTGTAAACCCTCTGATGGGGCTTGTATCACCTGAATTCCTACGGTACCATTACAACTTGCACCCTCTATTTATAGATATGCTTTTATTTGAGCTTTGGCTGCACGTGCATGGTGTGATCTGATGCAATGTGTGGGCTGCAAGATCCGGACTCAGCAACCTTTCTTAGCTATGAGTTGTCAGCTCCACATCTCCCTTTGTCAGCTAGCATCACATCCATAGTGTTTTGGTTGAATGTTTCTTGTCTGCTCTGATTGAGAAAAGGAATAGGACTCTCGAAAACAAATGGTGCTTCTTCACTGAGTTGCAGTGATTTAGGCACATGCCAACAGGAACGAGGAAATGCAAATCCCTTCTGCTTCCAGATATTCACAGAATCACAGAATCATTAATGTTGGAAAAGACCTTTAAGATCATCAAGTCCAACCATCAACCCAACACCACCATGCCTACTAAACCATGTCCTGAGTGCCATGTCTACATGTTTTTTTGAATACTTCCAGTGATGGTGACTCTACCACCTCCCTGGGCAGCCTGTTCCAATGCTTGACCACTCTCTCCGTAAAGAAATGTTTCCTAATATCCAATCTAAACCTCCCCTGGCGCAACTTGAGGCCATTTCCTCTCGTCCTATCACTAGTTATTTGGGAGAAGAGACCAACACCCACCTCACCACAAACCCCTTTCAGGTAGTTGTAGAGAGCGATGAGGTCTCCCCTCAGCCTCCTCTTCTCCAGACTGAACAACCCCAGTTCCCTCAGCTGCTCCTCGTAAGACTTGTGCTCTGGACACTTCACCAGCTTTGTTGCCCTTCTTTGGACATGCTCCAGTTAGAGCATGGAACTGTTTTCTAAAGATGTAATAAATATGTTTTTAGAAGGTAAATTTGCAACCCAAGAAAACACACTCAAAAAAACCCTGGGCTTAGAGAAATTCAGTAATCTTGAGTTTCTTCTGCTAAGGACCCCTTTGACACTTTAATAAGACTCCTGAATACTTTTCATTTCCCATCTCTTCCTAGACAGCCCTTTCTGTCCCCAGCCCTGAACCCTGCCCCCTTTCCAAAAAATCGCAGTCATCTTTCCTTCAGGGACAGCTTGATAAATCAATGCAGTGATAAAGGTTTATCTATGATGAGGTCTTCCCTCAGCCTCCTCTTCTCCAGACTGAACAACCCCAGTTCCCTCAGCCGCTCCTCATAAGACTTGTTCTCCAGACCCCTCACCAGCTTCGTTGCTCTTTTCTGGACACACTCCAGCAACTCAACATCCTTCTTGTAGTGAGGGGCCCAAAACTGAACACAGGATTCGAGGTGCAGCCTCACCATTGCCGAGTACAGGGGCACAATCACTTCCCTACTCCTGCTGGCCACACTAGTTCTGATACGGGCAGAAATATTTCAGGCTTCTGTTTAATAACACCCCAGGCCAGGCACTTTGAAGGCACTATTCTGTTTCTTGTGTTGTTGTTTGTTGAAATAATTTCGCCTTGCGCCTTACAACACCACGTAGGGTACGTCTTAATAGACCTGAAAGGTCATACTGTGACTTGATTTCATTTATATTTATGTAAATATCACCATGTTTATTTGAAAATTACTAAACTAATGCAGTTGCAGCTCTGGGGTGGTAAAGGTCGCTGAAAGGACAGTTAGGTTCCTATCATCTAAACCTGGAAGACTTCACTTAAAATCATGCTCACTCTTTGCCATTTCTTACTTTGCTAAGCTTATCCAGTGGAACTGTACTGGTCTGTTGTCTGGTCTGTACTGGTCTCTGCTTTTCTTTTGACTAGCCGAGTGACTCTAACTGGATTTCCAGTGACAGAAGTGATAGCTATCATTTCTCGATAATATGAAGAATTGTAATTCCAACAAAAAATTAAACTTTGAAGTTTATTTTCTTTCATTTAACTGAAACTCCTGAAGCTGGTAATTGACTGTCCCAGATGGCTCTGTCTGTAAGATCAGAGCTCCATCTCAAAAGGACAACTTGACTAGCCAGAAAAGGGAGCTCTAAGGCACTGCAGGTGTAATGAGATAAGTCAGTTTCTGGCTTATTGTGTAGTGCTGGTCAGGAATTTTCTGTCAAAATGTTTTTATTTTCTATAGGCAGGAGCCACTGATTTGACAGCTGTTAGTGGAAATGTACCTATCAGTTTTGGCAGGCAAGTCTTCTCACGCAGGGGAAGGAATCTCTGGAGCGGGGCAGACGCCTGCTTGCGGAGCATCCCGCTCACCCTGGCGTGGCTGGCAGCCCTCCCTGCGACCTTGGAGACTGACTGCTTCCAGTGCTCTGCTGGCCTGAAGACTTAAAACCTGGAGACTTAAACTTCCATCTGTAATAGCCCTGGGGAGAGCTCCAGTCTGCTACTGCTAGTATGAGGTATGGCTTTCTCAATTTTGAGTGAGTTCTATTTTGTGTTTAACTAAGTAAGTAATTAAATATTTATTGGGCCAGAGAGGGAGCAGGTGACTGAAACTGTTATGCAACAGATGCTTAAATTGACTCTGGTCAGTGACGTCCTGCCCCTGTCTCCTCTTCACACCAAGCCTAGCTGCATGTTCCCATCCTCTCACTTGGGCCCACAGTTATGCTTGTGTCATGCTGCCTGAAAGCATACCAGGGAGCTAAGATCCATGGTGAATGAATCTCAGGGGAGGAGGGCATTGAGGTCCTCAGAGAGCTTCACAACAGGATCAGATGTATGTAAGTGCTGGCACGAGCGATGGGAACCTTTGGCTGGGAAGAGGTGGGAGAACAGCCTACAACTACCCCTTCAGACAGCAGCTGGCCATTAGAATGGTTTAGCTATAGCCTCGCTTGGTACCCTGATTTCTGAGCCTTACCTGGGATGTATATAGCTGTATACCGGTGTTTTTATTCAGCCTCAGGGGGATGAATACATATGCCACTGCTGCCAGTAACCAAGTGGTTAGCATGTGAGCTGAAAACATGTAAGAGTCAGGCTCAGATTTCTGGTTGTAAACTCATACATACCAGCAACATGCCACAATCAATAAACAAATGGCTACTCTGGTATGCCTCTTTCTCCCCAGTGATTTCCCCCACTGGATGAACATAGAGATGTCTAGGTTTCATCCAGGTGTGGAATCAGGAGGTCCATCTTCAACATGGCCCATGGCTACTTTTTTGCTCTCGTCTTCTGCAGCACTCTTCCTCTGTTTGCTGTTCTGCTGCTCTCTCAAGCTAAAAAGCCTTGCAGGACCAGGAGACTTGCAGACCTGACCAATGGCTTTGCACATGTGCTTCCCCAGAGGTTTCAGCCCCAGGAGTGGGGTGCAGCTGGCCTTGCCCGCAGCCAGCAGAGCCCATTCAGCAGGCCTGCCTAACCCCTTATTTGCAGCAACGCTCTGTCCCCCAGCAGCTGAAAACCACTGTGTTAGGGACATCTGGTATGAGCTGAAGTCTGTGCGTCCCAGCTCACAATGAGTTCAGTGGGATTACTTATATTCATAAGGCTGGCAGGTGCTGCCATTTTAAGTATTTCCTTTTTTCAAAGCTAGTTAGGTGAGATTTTTATTAAGTATAGTCTACACGTGAAGCTGAGAGCCTCTCTGCTTCCAGCTGTGGAAGGTAGCAGGTATTTTGACTGGCTCATTGCTAATTATTGCTTCAGTAAACAACAGCTGTTCAGATGCAGCTCAGCTTCTTTCTTTGAAAAGATTACAGTGCCCAAACTGTAGTCTGGTATTATTGAAAAAAGGAAAAAAAACCATGTTATAATAGTTTCACTCCCCTACTGCTACAGATTTTATGGGCCTTGTAGTGCACTGTTATGTCAGGCATATTAATTGCTAGTGAGTCGGCGTTAAGCAAATGAAACAGCTTTGCGCAGTGTTTGGACACTTGGTTATAGACAGTTTAACAGCAGTCTTCTGGAGAGACTGTGCATTAGTCTTAGATTATTTTTCAGCACCAGAGGAATGGGTTTTTCAAAGTAACTATAAAATGAACCATCGCTGCTGTGCAATAGCAGTAATAAGCTGTTAAGGTACACTGCAAAGCATGAGGTCAGAGGCAGCATGTTCTTCCAGCCACCCAAGAAGTGTAATAGCAACTAATTAGTGCAGCTCCTTCAGAGGCTATTGCTATTGCAACAGGAGGAAAGGCAGGCAGAAAAGTGCAAGGGGGGCCCAACTGTTACTATCTGCCCTTTATATGAAGGAGTTGTTGGTATTAACTTATCAGAGGGTGAAGGCCTGACCCAGCACAGCACTCAGTGTCACTGATGTGCTCTTAGTACTGAAAAGACAAATAGCCCTGTTCTCTACTCCATGCAGTTCCTGGCCTTCTGCTTTCTTCCTGAGGAGCAGGATTTATAGGGGCATCTGCCTTGATTTACTAAGGAGCAAAAATTACAAGTTAACTTTCAAGGCATGTGTGCATAAGACCTTCACAATACCAGACCAAACCCTTCCCTTCCGCCCCCCAGGCCGAGGCGGCTGTTGCCCTGCAGTAGCTGGCCGAGCTATCAGCCCAGCATTGGTATTAGGCTGCGGCAGTGCCTGCGGTCACAGCCAGCCACCAGCTACCAAGGGGCTGTCTCCACGCAGAGCACGTTCCCTCCAACTAAGCTGAGGAACAGGCTGCTCTTTGTTTGAAGCAGTTGATCTCTACGCAGTTGTATTTCACTGGCTGCGTATGAAAGCCATCTGCAAGTCAGTATCTTTTGTGAAGCTAAAATCAGAAAACCCCATGTATTTTACTAAATGTATACCAGCAGTCAAGCTGACACCCTTTGACTGCATGTAAAAACGAACAAGGTGGTATTAGTGCAGCTGCCCATTGTAGGGTGCGAGTTGGGCTAAATTGCCAATGAAAGGGCCCTTTAGGGTGGCAGCTTGGGATTTGCTGTTGTGGCTGGGCGACACAACAGGGTCTGGGGTGAGCACAGAGCAGCACTGCCAAGCTGCAGGCAACCAGGCTGAGGGCAGCAGGCAGGGTCCCACACTCGGCACTGCCCTTCCGGAGCACCTGCCACCTCCTCTGCAGGGCTCCGGGTATGGCGTATTACAGGGAGATGGAGAGGGAGCAAGAAGCAGTGTTGGGCCCAGCAAGACACATCAGGCTGCCCGCCTAGCTTTGGTAAGCCAGGCTGTGGGTGGACATGAGGTGCTGCTCCAGGGGACATGGCATCTTAAGGCAGTATTTATTTATTGCTAGAACCCGGCCCCAGCGAGCTGCACCGTGGAGCAGCATTAACAGCCTAGAGCCGCGCGGGCCGCACCGAGCTGTTAAAATGGCGGCCAAGACCCGCACGCGCCCGGG
>NW_010516632.1:0-12007 GCF_000687285.1 Phaethon lepturus
AGTGGGGCTGGACCAGACCGTCTCCAGAAGCACTCTAAAGTCTCAACTGTTCTGTGATTCTGTGGTGTATAACCATATGAAAATAAAAATGTAGCATAAAAGATTTAAAATAATAATAATAATAAAATAAATAAAAAAAAGATACTTCCCTCCAGTATCGGGTCTGGAGCAGGTAGCACCTGACGGCGTGCAGAGAGCCTGCTGAGGAAGTCTGGGCACAGGGATGCCTGCTGTCTTCAGAGGGTGACATTAGGGACAGATTTGCAAAGCTGTTACAGATTGGATAATGCAGGCAGGCCAGGGAGACTTCAAGTGAGTTGGAAGCTGAACTTGCATGAAAACCACTGGGTCAGAGGAACCACACCAAACAGTTTTACATGCCAGATTGTAGATGTTTGTGCACAGAAGATGGTCTCCCAGGGTCCCCTATATTGTCAGTGGGGAGAAGCGTGTCCTCCAGGGCATGTCAAAACAGTGGGATGAGTTGGTCTTTAGAAGAGCCTGGGCAATTTTAAGAAAACATGCTTTGTCCTCATTTGTACCACTGTATACCTAAAGCACTTTGGAAAATCTGGTCCTGGGGGATGATTGGAATCTGGAATTTCTTCTCCTGTGTTTAGTAAAGTGCTCGGCAAGCGCGCGTGGTGCCATCCTTCATTCAGGTCTACCTCAGTCATTGTGCTAAGCCTTGTGAAACTTTCTTGGATGATTCATAATGATTCATTCATATTTCTGGTGACCCTCCTGCTTTATAACGGATTAAAAATGGGTATCACCTTGCTGCTGATTGCTGTCTTTCTGATTTATCCACTGATTTCTTATGTGACAGTGAAACAAATACTTGCCTGTGATCTAGACTATGTTTGGTGCGTTTCAGCATCTGTCACTCTTACGTTTAGACCAGTTGCATTAAAAAATGCAAAAGCTTTTCTTCACCTTGTTTTAACATTTGTTTCACAAATGGGGAAGACCAGCATTTCAATTAAATAGTTTAATTTAGGACTTTGGAGAGCTGTGTTTATTCACTTAGTTCATTTGTGAATGATTTCCATTCCAATTACAACACATTATAAACAAGCTAATGTTTGTGTCCTGTATTGCCAGTTTGTCGCTTTTCAGTGAGATGGTGGATTGTCGTCATTAGGGCAGATGGCATTGGCATGGATTTCACCCTATGGCACTACAGAACAGTTGTAATTTGGAGGACAATCTCTTTTTAGGCATTGTGAAGACTAACAGATGCAAAAATTAGCGATGGGTCGTGGTTAAAGAGCTCTTGTACCACTGCCTTGCTACTGATCTCTGTCTCTCTCTCGTGAGCATGCTGATACAGGTGATGTTTGCTGACCCTCAAGCTAGCACAGAACAGCCTAGTGCTGGAACAGGAAGCAGAGGTCGGGCTGTGCTGGCTTTGGACCCGAGCTAGGATCCCTGTCTGACGCTGTGACTGCCATGGTGATGTACAAAGATACTCAGGTAACACAGTATGACTTTGCATAATATTGACATACCCTGAAGCATCAGCTGTGGAGTCTAGTGCTGTTACCTATCGCAGGGCATGATTTGGCAGTTACTCACTCTTCAGGCACTCTGTGGCCTGCTGTGTCCAGGAGATCTGGATGAGTTCAGGCACATGCACTTCTTCCCTTCAGGTAGCTGTGACTGGCAGCACATGGGAACTACTCCTCCAAGGCCATGCCCCAACCATGTCCTGAGTGGCAAGTCTTGCTTCCAGGACCCTCTCGTTCCTTCCTAAGCACCCTCTCTTCTCAATCCCTTTTTATAGGCTCCTAGGCTTTAATCCATATAACTAAAAGCACCCTGACCGAGCACCTGGTCAAGTGACAGATCTCAGTACACTCTTACCTGGAGTTATTTTTCTTATGGATTTTTCCCCATACATAGTCCCATAGTAACTTAAACAAAAATATTAAGAAAGTTCATATTCTTGTATCAAGTCTTGCAGATAGTAATGGTTAGCTGTATAAAGGAAGTGTGAAGAACCCAAATATATAACAGCAGCCTGTGTGCATTTTAGAAATGGCTTCTATTAGAATTTTCTTTCAGGAGATTTAAAATCTTCTTTAGATATCCACAGTGGTATTAAATATGAATGTTAAATTTCAGAAAAATATGAAAAACTTTGAAAGATTAACTTAGCATAAAATTTGTTGAAAAATATGCAGTAAAGCAGCAAAGTAACATATAGATGAATTCTATATGTGAATGTATAAAGAGGTATTATAGTAGTTTTTTCTGTCACACTGAGACAGTTATACACAGTGTTAAAATACTCATAGCCCCCTGCTCCTGAACTTTTCTTTATAATTTCTCTATCACTGAGCATTAAATATTTTAGATAGCCATAAAAATATGGGTTAGGTTTTACTTTCAAATGTGCATCCATCTTCTCTATGAATGCTCTCTGTGTAGCTTAGGCTTTCCTTTAATTACTTCAAGGATTCTCTCCTGCAAAGCGAGAAGTGACTTGAGGTTCTGTAAATGTATTTGTCACTTCTTTTTAATTTCTTCCTCTTTGCCAATATGTTTTTATTTTGACAGGGAGCTAGCTTCACATTAATTTAATCTTCAGTATTACATGAGTGTCATTTAGACGCTCAGACCATATAACGAGCCAAACTCTGCCCATGCACAAAATTGTGCAGTTATTGCTGACTGTTCAGAATCTTTGAACTGGAATACCCTGGGCACTGCAAAGCCTATTTTACTTTTTTTTTTTTTTTTTTACTTTCTTTCTTTCCTCCTGTTGGTGAACCAAGTGTTGAAGTCTTCACTTATTTTTTTCTGAATTGCTAGGCAAGCTGAAAACAATTAGGAACATCATTAAAGTAAGGGTTTATATAGGGAATGCTTTGGGTTTATTCCCTTATTCCAAGTCAGTCCTTTGTCCATTTCTGAAGGAAAGGAAGAAAATGGAGAACAAAAGAATACTTGCCAATCTGTATCAATTTAATAGAAAGCAAGTCTTGTCACACAGACATGATGTTATTACAATGGGAAGATTTATTTTGTTCCTCCACAGATGCAACAGATTTTTGAGAGGCACTTGTCTTATCTTATCATATGTCATTATAACACAAGTGCCAATTTTAATGAAAATACTTGTGAAGGGGATTAATACCTGTTTTACTACAACCTCTTAAAACACTGGCTTCCAACAGAGCCTGTTCCAGACTTGTGGTTATTCAATAACCCACAGGACCTCTGGCAAAGAGTGGACATGTTACAAAGATGGATGTAATGGTAAATGAAGAGGCAGGGTACCAAGAAAGGAGGCTTTTGGCCACACAGCTCATTCAGACAACTTGGTTTTTAATACATGCAGCTAAATGCATACTGTAGTTCTAAGAAGAGATGATGTAGTTGTACCTACATCATGGGGGACTGAGTACTGGAAAGCACTGACTGTGCATAGGAAGTAGTTGGTTGTAGTATATGAGCTCCCTGTGCATGGCTGTAGCAAAGAGGGCTGGTGTGATATAAGGAGCACCATGAACAGAAACAGGGAGGTAATATTACTTCTGGACAGGGAACTGATGAGGTCACTACTTGAAAGTTGGGTACAGTTCAGGCTGGCATGTTTTAAAAAGGTACTGAGAAACAAGAGAGAATGCAGGAAATAATCACAGAAATTCTACTGAAGACCTGAGAAAATGTCTCGTAGTGTAGGATTTATAGAAGTTACTCTGTTCAGTCTAAAAGAAGATCAAGAGATGACTGGATTACAGCATACTTTCACCAGGGTTTTGCATGGCTCTTGAATCTAACAGAAAAGGGTGTAATGTTTGGAAGCTGAAGTTAGAGAAGTTCACATTCAAAATTAAGCTCAAAGATTTAATAGCAAGATAATTAAGCACTGGAACAACACATCCAGGGCAGGTAATGGTTCCATTTCCTCTTAATACCTTTTTGGAAGATGTCCTTGTCAAATACAAGTTCTACATGGGCAGAAGCCTGAAGAAAAACCTTACTGAAAGTAGTAGCAATTGATTTTTTTCCTTTTTGCAAGTTATTATAGCAAGGAAAATCTTCTTATAGCTCACAGTTTGTTCCCTTCACGTGAAAGTACATGATACTCTGATGGTCTTAGATGTTTGAAAACAACCCCTTCTCCCTTGGGTGCCAAATGCTCTCAGTAGCCAAGGCTGCTCTGAGGAGTTGTCCTCTGGTAGTGGGCTCCTTTCTTTCCTGTCTGATATACGGCCCAGTATACAGGGTCTTCAAAATTATCTGTCCTGGGGACATGTTTCCCTGCATATACATCTCATGCTTTTTTCGGTATCTACTGTGTCTCTTTCCTGCTTCCTTTAACACAATGTACTCATTTGCTTTTACTACTTCTGCATAGGTACTTTGAATAACTTTTTTCGCTTCTTTTTTTGGATGACTTATCATGGCTGGATTATTCTGGAACTGAGGACAGTGCACTTTGTTTCTACTTTTGTGCAGCTTTTGGCTATTTTTTGATTACATCTACAAAAAGTGCTTTTGTACTTGATTGTATTGTACAATGACAGTCTTCATTTACTAATTGGCATTAAAGCATGAGATGAATGTGAGAGGCACTGAGCTTCTTTAGACCACCACAAAGTACTTGAAGTTCTTCACAAAAGACCACAGAGGACATCAGCAGTGCGCTCACTTCTCAGGGTTCTTAGAAAAGAAAACAAGACAAGCGTAATAAAAATAAAAAAAAGTGTATGTTATCCTGGGAAAAGTTTGTACTACAAACCATTATATTGCCCATGCTTAAGTGGAAAGGCTGGCTTGCAGCTATATTTGGTTGCTCTGTTTGCCGGCAAAATAATATCCCACAGCTGAAAATTATTCGAGGCACATTGATAATTCTGGCTATTTTAAATGAGATAATGGGCATCACAGCTCTTAAAAGCATGGGGAATATTTCTGAGAACATCTCTGTTCAGTTATAATAGATGAGATGACCAACTTCTCTGACAGAAGAGCAAGTAACAACATTGTTGTGACATATAAAGGATCATTTAATTGTTCATGCTTGCACCTTGGCAGAAATTGAGGTAACAATGCTTAAAGATATGTTATCACATTTGAATGTAGGAACTGGCAACTGTTGTAGGCAATGCTGTCATGGTGTCTATATCCCTATCTATATCTGTATAACCCCTATCATGATTAGGCTGCAAAAGAAAGACATGGGAGCTACGTGCATTTCTGATCTGAGCATGGTACCCCTGAGACTGTAAACTCATAAATGTAATTTAAAAAAATAGCCAAGAGAAATGTATTGCAGTGCATGACATGGGAAACATTAGCTGTGTGAGGAGGTTGGATGGAGGGGTTGTCCAACAAGATATACTCCTCATGTAGAAATGTTAGCTTTATTGTCTGATGGTTGCTTTGTATTACATGTGATGTTCAGTGAAAGGGCTTTAACTGAGCTTGATTGGTGGCAGAATCCATTGAATGGAAGAGTTTGACTTCGTCTTTTGCATCAAAGAGGAAAATATCCCAGAAATTCTTCATGGATCCAACATGTGTTTCACAGAATTACCACATGTATAAAAGTGATGCTCCACTTTAATCCATGTAATCAAATGAAAGTTAGATTTTTTCCTGGGACAAACCCACTGGAAAGAAAAAGTTTGCAGTTACACTCTGAATGACACCACCTTTCTGAATTGCTTATTGGCTAATACCAGTGTTGGAGATCTGGGGACTGCAAGTGTGTAATTTGCAAGTACAATTTAGGACGGGTCAGACAGAAGCTTTATTAACTATGATCATAGTTAATGATGTGAGGAAGTGGGGCGTTGGAAACAATCACAGTTAGCTTTTACTTTAAAGGAATGTTCTTTTGGTTAGGATAAAACTTCTTAGCCTGACCTCTCAAATCTTAAATATTAATAATTTAACCACCATAGCAGCAATGGGGGCCACGTATGACCATGTTTATAGAGCAGCAGTAGCAGAACTGCTTTTAAGTTTTCTGTTAAGACATCACAACAAAGACAAGTCAAAATTTGTGCTTTATTTCACCCAGTCATCTTGAAAATAAGGAAATAATATATATGTGTGTGTGTATGTATTCATTAGGGACTGCATGAGTGAAGGAAAGAATTTTGGACAGGAGCAGAAGTTTTTCAGTCCACTTTATTAAAAGGGAGCACATTTAGTAATGATATACAACTGCCCGAGGTCGACACTGCTAGTCTCCCCTCCTTACTTGACTTTCCTAGCCACTTCCTGTCTTGGTCACTGGTTGCCATCCTACCAATATTTCAGAGATTATTCTCCAACTCAGGCCTGTTTGTCTCTTTGCATTCAGACTCAACCTATGCCCTTTAGATTATAATATTGCCTTTCTTGACCACCTGCATGGTGATAGGCCTTGCCTAGTCTCCCATCACTGAAGCATGATTCTTTCCAAGCTCAACAAATGCAGCCTTCTCCAGCTGGTATCCATCCAGAATGCTGCTTGCAGATGTCACTTCCTAGAGCAGTGCTTTGAACAATTTAATCCTCTTTTAACAACCCTCCACTGACTCTTGCCTCTCAAACTTCAAATATGAGAGGTTCATTTGCTCTCCCAACACCCTTCGGGAAACGTTACAGTTAGTATTCAGAAGCGTTCACCACCTCTGATTAGCTTCTGGAGCCAGCCTCTGCTACCTATTGGTTCCATATAGTCTTCTGTGCTCCCTTTGGCCCTTGGCAAATAAAGGGAGTTATAAAACATCTATGCCACCACCTCATTATCCCCCTTCAAATGACTTGTTAATGCTGTTGACTGATTTATTGAAAGAATGATGTCTTTGAATGAAGTCTTACAGAGGTCAGACTTGTTGATCCAAAGATACCTTTTGGTCCTAAATGCTATGAATCTCAAAGGTCCTAAATGCTGTGAATCTCAAAGATTTCTGAGTTTTATTTGATCTTTGTGCTGAGTGCTATTTTTTTCCATACCTGTCATGTAAGTAGCTGGATATACTTGTTATGTTTTACTTTGGTGTATCATGCTTCCAAAAGTGTTCTTTTTTTCTATAAACCGGAGGTATTTAGTGAGCCTTTTCTGTGTTTTTCACATAATTAGTATGACATCTAATGAAATAGCCTCTTCAGAATCCTCTGCTCCTCTGACTGCTTTTACTACCTAACTGTCTAGGCAGCATCTTCACATTTGGCTAGTACAGATCAAATTAATACACAGACAAAACCATTATTGATGGTGCTGTAGGCAGCAAAGCACGATCCCAGTGACAAATAATCAAACATCATCACATGGGCTTTTAAATTTTTGATTACTTCCAGAATTCCCTTTCAAAGGCAAAGGTGCGGTAACAAGAAACTGTGTTCCATATTGACTGATCTTATATTCATTTCCATAATTCTTCTGTTAAACAAAAAGTAATAGAATAAAGTTACTAATGTACTTTTCATTGAAGCTCTCACAATAACTCCCTCCTATTTGAATCCCTAACTTAATTTCCCTTTTAAAATACTGTGTGAAATTTTCTTTGGTCCTGTTTGCCTATTCATAATTGGTGTTTCTTCTGTGCTGTTGTCCTTGTTGTTGTATCCTTGTTGTCCTTGTTTATCAACTACTGTTTTTTAGCTGAGATGCACTAACTGCCCATATCCCTGTTCCTAGACCCAGTTGAGAAGTTATGCGACTTAAATTAGCTTACGATCAAAAGGAATTAAATGGCATCATCTTGCATTTTTCATGGTCCAAGACTGATTGCGTGGGCAATCTCACAGACGTTTGGTGACTTGTTGATGGTAATAATTTGTCAGAGTGTCTAAGAGGTTAGAAACCCTGAAATCAGTCACAGAACCAGGTAGGCTGCAAGGGCCCTCAACTAAACCCCAGCTCAGAGCAGGTCCAGTGATACAGCTGGTCACCCAGGGCCATGTTCAGTTTGAGTTTCTCCAGAGATGGAGATTCCACTGGCTCCCTGGGCAACAAATGTATCAACTGGAATTTCACTAACATTAAATATTGAAAAAATGTAATAAAAATCAATAAGAATTTGCAATGGGCAATATTACATTGCTTTTTAGCGTTGTAAAGAATGTTGCTAGGTTTCTTTCTTCACTTTATTTTCACTTCTTTACTTCACAGTAATACCTTTAGCACAGGACTAAAATGCAGTGATTAGGGATGTATTTATAATGAAGTTTGATTAGTGCATGTCATGTACATTAGAATTAAAGACAGTACAATTTTATCTGCCTAGTTACATATTTTTGTGTGTTAAAAGATTGAAATTTTAATTTATATGAGGAAATGATTGGATATATTACTTGACATTTTTCTTTTCATGTCTGTGGGAGCAAAACAGTTATGGGCACATTTGTTAAGAGTCATATGATTTGATTTTTGTTTACATGCTAATTTCTGCCCTCCTCTTTTAGGCATTAACTTTGGCCTTCCTGCACTATTGAAACATCCACTGATGTTTGCTGAAGAACTGCATACCCATGGAATACACTGCTGGATTCAAGTATTTCAGAATAATTGTACTGTTAGTTGTACTGATAATGATTAACTTATGATAAATTTCCATGTGATTGCAGCAATACTGAAATTTTAAGAGCTACGTTTGTTGATACATTTTCTTTTGGGATACCCATCTCAAATGCTAATAAGCAATTTATTAAAAAAATTTCTAATTTACAGATAAATATTAATCAAATTATTGGACTTGGCATTTAAACTGTATGAGCTGCTGAGGTCTCTAGAGCAATTTCTGCTTCAGGAGGATCAAGGAAATTATTTTTACTATCTGTAGGGCTAACTATAGCCTATGATGAATTATAAACTAGATCACAGGCTTCTAATATTTTACTATCTGGACAGTGACCCAGAACAACCTCTTCCTGTGGTCATAAAAGTGATTAATTTTTATGGCTCATTCATCCATAGAAATATTTTCAGCTAAGATGACCAGTCTCTGTAATGAGAGTGATTTTGAATTATGGATTTCTGAAGTTCACAGAGAACATATCTGTTCACAAATCAATTATTTGTAACCAGTGTCAGTTCCTACCATGGCATTTATATGCACACATGCTAATTATATACTCACTCATATTTTTGGTTCAGTGATCGTGCTTATAATTCTATTTTTTTATACTAGGAAGAGTTCTCATTTAAATTTTAAAATGCTTTAAATTGGTGATTTTAAATTGTGTATATTAGGGTTGAAATTAAGGCTTGAAAATTACATGCTTATTAGCATGTGTTGTCTAAAAATTAGTGCATGGTCATAACTTGGGGGAGTTGTTATAATGCTGATGTTTCTCTAAATGTCAAATGCTTTCTACATCTGACATTTAGAAACTGTGAAGGAAAGAAGAATGCTAAAATATGCAACCACAGAGCTGATAATTGAAAGCTGGCCTTAAAAAGTCAGGTCTATAGGGCTGCTACCTTGGTCATAGGTGCAGAAGGCATGTGATTAAGTATGTGAATCTGTGAAGATTTATAGGAGCAATCATTATTCACAGCAGTCATATGAATAAAAAATAGCACTAGAAAGAAGGATTCAGGATCAGGAGGAAAAGGGTGATGAGCAGAGCTGGTGGTTCATCATGATTTCATTTACACAACTATAAATCTATAACCTCTCGGTGTCACTTCTACATATTTGCGTTCAGTATCCGACTGGTATTTAATTATCCCACAGTTCTGGTAGGGAACTCAGGGTTGATACAGCGGCAGTGTAGACAGCACAACTGTACAGCTGCTGTACACACATACAGCTGTGCATCCTGTAGCTGGGAACACTGGGCTGCCTTGGCTTACCCTGATGGAACAGTAAATACATGCCCAGCAAATGTAGCCAGTGTTTCTATTACAATAAAACATAGACAGAGTTCTTGGACACAATGTGTATTTAAAGTCCTTCAGAGATCTCCGTCCCTTGCCTTTAAGAGGAATGAATATTCAAGGAATTCCTGAGATGAAACAGTTGCGAGAATGATGCTTGATTATCCTTCAGTCTGATAGTTTGTGGTGTAATTTTATCTGCTCATTCTGTTAAAAATTGCTCACTGGGGAAATCACAACCACTAAAAGCATTTGGGGATTTAAGCCTGGTAGAATGATATTTCTCTCATTTTTCTCTCTGGCAGGGGTGGAAATATAGCACTCCTTCCCAGGGTTGAGAGGGGGGCTGGGGTGGGACAAAAGCCATCGGAAGTGGTTCTCCTGGGAGTCTTCCCTGAGGAAAGCACCACTTCTGAATCTGGAGTAATAATGTTCCAGTGCCTTTGTGTAAAATTAGTCCATGCTGATAGCTTTACACTCTGTAACAAACTCATTCACAGCACTGAAGAATCTAGGCATTCTTTTTGTGTCTTTGTCTCTTCCTTTAGCTCTGTTTGTTAACAGTCTTGCTACAAAGGCTGCTATAACCCCTTAGGTTTCAGCTGATCCCAGGAGAACTGCTATACGTGCCAGTAGTCACCCCAGAAATGGCCTGCACAGAAGCTATAAAAATCCTCTGTCCTCATTTATGGATGCAATGACTCATACATTTCTTCTTTCCATCTTTTTCTTTCTAAACCTCTGTGGCACAGAGATGGTTTATAGCGCATGAAACAGGACAGAAGATAGCTAAGGGGACACATGAAGAAGTATAATGCTGACCAGCTGCAACATTAGAAGTTTCTGAATTCCTGTATGGTGGCTATTGTATGAAAATGTAAACGTACCTTGGCTTATGTCCTTGCAACTGTAATGGTCCTGCAGCAGAAATGCTCCAAGTCGTGAACAGTAGGTGTTCTAGCTTAAGTATTTCTTCCTCTTAGATATTTTTGAGTCATTCTATGGGTATTTATTGTCAGCTTGAGACCAGCCTGTTTTTCCATTAATACTTTGTGTGCTGAGCAGGACAAGTTGTGAGTACAGAAGCTGGGAAACTCTGAGCTGTAGACATGGGTTAGATCTGTATCCATCCAGTGGAGCAGTGAATCCAGTGGCAGGACCTTGAAGTTGTTATTACTGCTGGTTGTCATAGCACTCTTAAAAGGCATGTAGCAAAAGAATATTTCTTGGGGGTTATAATCCTTGTAACATTTTGTCTGAAGTCTTTTGGTATCAGAGAAGATCTTGGGGAAATTTGGGATAAAATAGGTTGCGCAGATTTAGCATCTCTTGATGTAGGCCAAGCCAGTTCTCAGTGACATACTGATGCAATGTTGATCTACAATGGGTTTACAAATGGTTAGGCTGTGGTTTTATCTGTTTGCTGAGTACACAAAAGGAGTTCTGTATTCCCCGTCCGGCAAACATGAGGCATGTATGCTGGTCTGAAAGGCACCCCAATTATGACTGTAATTAGCTGCTTGAAATGGGTACTTGGAGATGTGACAAGTGTAGTAAGTAGGACAAGAAGATGCAGTAAGCGCATTATTAAGCAAAGCAGTGAGTTAGAGAGCACATGGTCATCCCTGATAGTAGGTGGCTGATAATGAATAGGAGGATGTATGGTATGATATAAAGAAGCAATAAATACATATACAATAGGAGCTGGAATGCCCAGTTGTTGGACTCAGGCTGCTGGGTGGTTCCACCTCTCTGCATTTTGGTTCCTAACTTGCCATGCTTTCTGAGTAGTATTCTTTAAATTATGAATCTGGTCTTAAGTTTAGTCTGTTTCAGGATGAATTCGGATCTGTGGCTAGTGAAAGAGGAAAATTCTGCACCACTCAGTAGCAAGACAAGAGTTGGTAAGAGCCCAGCTTATGAGAGAGAGATCTAACAACCAGTAACTGATCCAGTATGTTTTCATTTATGCCGGGGATGTGTTTCCTTGATTTTTATTTTTCCGGTGTTTTTGTTTGGTTGGTTTTTGCTAAGTGCATCCTTCTGGATATGGATATGAAAGAGCAGGAACATAATATAAATCATCAGCACTCTTGATATAAACTGTTAAAGCACACTTGCACCCATTTTCAGGAAGCAAATGTTGTCCACTAAAGAGACACCCACAAGTCTATG
>NW_010516633.1:0-3752 GCF_000687285.1 Phaethon lepturus
GAAACGGAGAGTCCCTCTCCCCGGTGCCTTTGCTGCTGGAAGAGCTGTGGGTCTCCCTTGGGTTTTGCTTCCTCACCTTGTGGGCAGGGGAACGGGACAAAAACAAAAGGCTAGAAAGCGGGGGGGTGTGTATTTTTAGTGCCTATATATGTAATTATTTGTATATATAAAAAAGGAGAATTAGGAAGATAAAAGAAACTATGTAAAACCACAACTATGTGATTAAAGCATTTTTTAAGGGGTGAACCACAATTAGAATAAACTGTCGTTAAAGTTTGATACTGTCACTGAATGATGGTAACTGAGGAGTTTAAATTTAAAAGTAAATATGTTAGAGTAGGCGATGCATATGTTTGCTCTGACTCCTAAAGAGATGGAAGCCCCAGCATCTGTGACAGTGAAAAGCCAATTAATTTGTATTTCCTGGTGTTTACATGCGTGCTTTTCTGCTTAATGGTAGTTCTGAGTTTCTTTGGCTTTCAGTTCTTTGTTTTGGATAATTACAGCATCCCTGCAGAGTCTTCGTCCCCAGTTAGGAATGGCGTTACCTGGAAATACTTGAGAAATCTTGGTTATCCTTGTGTTCAGCTGTTTGTATTAGCAGGATTTAACTTAAAAGAATATCAGTATTTGCAGATCCTCAGTCAAGACTCTCCCCTACTTGCTCTCCCCTTTCACCAAAGAGGCAACGTAGTAAAAAAGAAGTAAGTGTAAACATGTAGCCCCCGTTGTCCCAGCTTTCTCCCCGTGCTGCCGGACCCGTGCCGGAGCGGTAAGGAGCCGGCTGTCCGGTCCGGCGGCGGCTCCTCGGAGGGGCTCGCTGCTGCCGGGTTGCGGCTCTCCCTACCCCTCCTGCTCGGCACCCTCCGCCCCGCGTTCAGGAGTTGTGTTGGGGTCTGGTGCTCGCTCGCTCTCCGCCGTGATGCCTGTCAGGGGAGGAGGAAGGGCTGCTTGGCTTGCTGCTTGGTTTTGTAGCAGATTTTCCTCCGCAGGATTGGCGTTGTGCAGGGTGAGCCCCTCTGTGCTGGAGAGGGTGCGATAGAGGCTGCTTGAAATTATTTCCTTCTGCCTACAAACTCCATCTCCGTTTTGCAGCGGTAATAATTTATTTCAGCAAGGCCTTTCTCACCAGCCTGCTGATGCTGAGCAGACACTGACGGGATGGGGGACGGGGACGTTGGTGTACGTGAACAGCTCGTCGGGAAGACGGTTTGTGAATAGTTTGTCGGAATAGAAATAGCTCGTTAGTCCTGTGCGTTGGGCTGATGGGATTCTGGATGTCAGCCTGAATGGTTGAGGAAAATTTCTCATGCTCGGCCTCTGAGATGAAAGTGAAATATCAAACTGAGTCTATTTTAGAGATGTTGGTATTGAAATCATACGTTCATCGGTTCTTCTGGATTGGTAATAAAGCTGTAATTTATGTGGCATTTTAAATTCTGCGGTTCAGTGTTTGGATGATAGAGACTTTTTTGTTTATTTCATCCACTCTGATGAAAGAAGATTCTGCTGATACACCGGGTACATTCGTGGGACCATCTCCTTCCCGCTAGTGTTCTGTGAAGCCTGAAACGCACCGCCTGGGTGCTGGCGTCGCCCCGTGCTGCAGTACCGTCACTCGGACGTCTGTAGCCAGGGGAAAGCACCTCTCCCGCTCCGTAGTCCGCGCCAGCGAGGTAGAGACCTCATGTTGATCTGCACCACAAATAAATAACCGTCGGAGCTCGGCTTGCGGGATGTTCACGTTGGTGCCGTCTTTTAGGTAGCGGAGCGTGGAAGGGGCTTAGGGTGCGTTAGCTGTAACGTGCACTGCCCTGCCAGTAACCCGAACAGCTGCTTGCCCTGACATTGTCTCTTAAATTTGCGATTAAAAAAAAAAATCTGTATGTTGCATTTCTGCTATAAGTACATTACGTCATAGATCAAACATCATGATTTCTCTCCCCTTTCAGTTTTATTTAGGGCTATATATTGCTAATGCAAAAAGAATAAAATTCTATAGTGGCAATTAAATAAAGCACTTCTGTTAATATTCTGCAAAGACTGGTTTGCCGCTAGTTATGCTGCCTGTTTTCTACAAAAAAGCAATACATAAATGAAGTGTTTGTTTCTTTTTAAGGGGCATTTGACTAAATTCTCTAATTTCGCTGGCTGTCAAGGTAGTGTTAAGTAAAATGGGTTTGAACTGCTGTAGTTTTTGTGTACTGGACTAGATGTCAGAAACCTTTGCCATCACTGGAAATTCTGTCACTCTGGATTTACTATCTGTTTCCCACAGCTGAATTCTTAAGCAGTGTGATTTAACACCTTGGCTCTCCATCAGCCGGTCCTGGCATTTATTTGAATGCATTACACCACTGGTTTCCATAAACTATTTTACAATTGTTTCATATAAATGACTGTTTATTTCTACAAAAACCATCTGTATTTCTGTGGAGAGCAGCAGATAACTGTGTGTAAAATTCAGTAATGTCACAACAGTGCAAGTTAAGAAAAAACAGATTGGACTGAAAAAAAGTCTCATGTTTGTGCGTAATGTTAAAAGTTTGTTTTCACTATTTAAATATCTTTATTTATTAACCAGTATTTGCATTTGTAACGATAAAATCTTTATTCCACTTCAGAGGTGTTGAGGGGCTTTGGGGATTTTTAACGGATAAACAGATTTAAGATGTCCTCATAGCAGTAGGATTTGCAATGTAAACATTCTGGCTTTACAGCTATTTCCTCTCAAACTGTTTACATATTTTCTGTTGTTTTATTGTCATTGCCAAGCACACAATGGAATTCTTGCCCCTTCTGTCATGTTCTAAGAAAAATCCTACCGAAGAGGCCTGAGACCTCTCCCTGTTCCCAGCTCCTGTGCGCCCCGCAGCGTATCGATCCCTCTCCTTCTTCAGCCCTCTTTTGTTTATAATCCGTGCCCAGTATTCATCTCCTAGCCCAGGGTCAGCGGCCGGCGTTGCTGGGAGAGCCGGTCTCCACCCGTGCCTGTCCCGCTGCGCCCCAGGGAGGGCGAGGCGATGCCTCGGTTCGCCCGCTCCCAGCCAGCACCCACGGAGCATCCGCATTGAGCTATTTTAATTCTTCCATATGCTGCCCATGTGCTGGCAGAGGGAAAGCTGGAATCCAGTAGTCTTACACTTAGCACGACTGATACTTTCTGACAGACTATTTGAAATGATAGAAATACATAAACCTCCTCTTTTTTATGACCTTGTAATAGCTGCAACATATTTCCAGCAAATATTTTCTATAGCAATAATAAAAAAGTGGTAAAAAAAAAAAAAATATAAATATAGTTTAAACTCAAAGGAAATCACACTTTCAAAACCTAGGGTTGGAGCAGTGAAGCAATAAATCACGTATCCTTGTGAAAGGAGAAACTTGAAATAGGAAAAGTACCACAGACATCAACATTAAATGTTTATCAGCTGTTTTCTTCTGACTGCTTTCCTGTCTTATTCCTGTACATGGCCAGACCCTGAAACATAGCTCATGTTCACTTTTGCTTCTTTGCTGTCTGCCCGGCGTCCAGTGCCTTGGCTATTAGGCGATGACTGCCTAATAACCATCTTTAACTCTCTGATTTTGCATGTGTTATTTTGGAATTACAGCCGTTCACGCAGGAGCGCTCGAGGTCCCGCACGCCCAGCAGTACCGCGGCAGCATCGGTGCTCCCGTGCTTTCCTCCCAGTTAGCACAAGTTGGTGTGACGCGTCATCCGTCGCCGCGCCGCCGCTGCGCGGCTC
>NW_010516634.1:0-17302 GCF_000687285.1 Phaethon lepturus
AGGCTGCGGCGGTCTGGTCCTGGCGGCACAGAACCGAGGCGCCAGGTAAAGCAGCTCCGCATCGCCCTGTGCTCCCCCGGCAGTTGAATTAGCTGGTTTAACGCTAGAGGCCTCCCTCCTGCGCTGTTGGTCCTCGTGGTTGGCATCAGAACAGTGTCTTCTGTTTTGTTGCTGTCATCTGCGAAGAAAACCTCAGCATTGCTTTGTATGTAGTTCTGCCATACAGTGCTTGGCTCTCTCTGGATACCAAATACAAGACAATTATTTTTTTTTTTTTTCCTCATCCTTGGAAAACACAAGCCTGGTTTTCCCACCAGCAGAGAACTTTTATTTTGACCCCAAACTGAGAAGCCTCTTCTGGAAATGTTAGAGCCTTACAGAATAGACACCTGGTAAAAATTTAAGGTATGTGCAGGCTGAAAGAGAGAAAAAAAAAATAGAAGAAAATTATATAACTCCTTTTCCCTTCCCAGCTCCTTGGCATACATACCCTACTACTCTCTTCCCCCTACTCCCCCTTTTTTAAAACAAGCAGCCAGTGAAATGATAACATGCTTCTTTTTGCCTGCTCCTACTTTTGCTGCCTCAGCTGTGCTTCATATGAAGTAGCTGCTCGCTGAAACAAAACCACAGGATATTCAGAGGGCTGTATATAGGGCAACCAGGATTTATAGCTAAGCACAAGCTGCCTGTAGAAGTCATCCTGGTTGAAGGATAAGTAGTTTTTTCTATTTGATCAGGGATCACAGGTTACTTGTGCAGCTTTTTGTGAATAAGCAGTTCAGGGAACTTTCAAGATGATAAAATTATTTTAGGAGTGGAACTATCAGACAAGGGAAATAAATAGAGCAGAAAGTGAGATGGTAACTAATAACACCTCATCTGTTATTTCTTCACAGATTTACTTTGCCCACACCGCCTTGAAATGGATAGAACGAGCTAATCTGGATGGCTCAAATCGTGAAAAAGTTATTCATGAAGCTATAGATACACCCGAGGGCCTTGCTGTGGACTGGATTAACCGTAAATTGTATTGGACAGACAGAGGGTACATGCTCCACAGTGCATTTATGTTGAAGCATGCCATAAAATATTTGGAATAAATGACTGGTGATACAGAAATAGCTGAGATATCACTCTAAATTCAGTAATGCTTCACATTCTGATTGGGTAGCTGTAATCTCAAGTATATACAATTGGAAGGTTCTTTAAATCTGAAATGCTGGAAGATCACTTTGAGTCTGCTGTTGTATTTTTATCCTTGTTTTTCCAAGAAGCAAGGGTTTGGACACAGTTGCAAGGAATCTAAAGCATGTACTGCATGTATACATATCTGTATGTGTACATGTACATATATATGTATACACTCATATTTATATACACACACTGCATGTGTGTATATATTTTTATATCTTTTTAATATGTATAAAAATAATGAGTATTACTGCACTGAGTACATCTTGGACAGGAGTCAGCATTGTTGACAGCTAGAATCATGCCCCTTTAAGCCAGTGGAGATCCTTTGTCAATTATCTCTGATAAAAGAGGAACGGCCACTGGCAAACAATACAACTTCACATTGCAGCTGATACCTAATCTTACATGCAGAGAGAAACAAAATCAACCTTTAGTGAAAAGACAGTGTCAGATCAGAACACATAATGAAGACTCCTTGAAGAGCGGTCATGATGTTTCAGTATGACCCATATTTTATTAGTCAATAAAAAATGGTTTTGAATGTACAGATCACCCTCCTTCTTCCTTTTAAATGTGCTGTCTACTTAAGTCTACTTCCTTGCTATTAGGTACAATCTTGTCTACACAATTGTGCTCCTGTATAAATATGCCAGTGTTTCGTGTGAAATGGGAAATTTTGGTGCTCGTCTCCTTAAGACGAGAGTCAAGGATGAAGCTGTGAATTTGTATCTGCCTCTCCCTTCTCATTCACTGCGTTTACCTGTTTGTATTCCACGTTTGCAGAAATCTATTTCTCCTTCCATCTTTGTGTGACCTTTCTTTGCATGTCCAGATAGGCATGGAAGGCTGTAGGTTTGCTTTCAGGTAAAGGCTGATGCTTGTTTGGCCAGGTTTGTAGCAATAAGGACAGTTTTCTGGAAAAAAATCAGATTGGGAGACTGGCAACGTAGATTATATACTCAACTCTGCCATAGATTTTAGGACTGATCACAAGGACCTTAGCTTCATTCTTTCCTATAAAATAGATATAATATATAAATAGGTTGGCCGTTTCTGCATGAAAAATGCTATATAGAAGTCCTATTTTTAAAAAATTCTTTATACGTTTGATAATGCCATTCAGTTAGGAGCTTGTTTTCCTCCTGACTCACTTTAAAGCTAACATTCATCTATTAGTGATCATACTTTCAACTTGTTATTTGCCCAAAAAAGGAGAACTTCATGTCTGCTGCAGAGCAGCAGGTATTTGATCATCATGTCCTGGACCAGATAACGAGGCTATAACATGAATTACTTCTTGATAAAACAACTAGACATCCCACATCATGTCATTGTAAAGTTATTTATTACAGTTTTGTGATAAGCTAAAGCGATGCAAAAACTTTGTACATTCTGCCTGAGAAGGTAATTAAAAAGATAGCAGGGAGGACCTAACATGTGTGTGTGTTGCAGGAAGGCATGCATCGAAAGGAGCAATCTGAATGGAATGCAAAGAAAAATGATCATCTGGGAGGATATCTCCCAGCCCCGAGGGATTGCCATTCACCCATTTGCTAAGTAAGGAGTGATAAACCCAGTTAATTGTGTAATACTTGGAGAGACTTTTTAAAAATGAGCATGTCAGCCTTGCCTTTTTGGCAGTCAAAAAGTGCATTAGTCTTGTTAGGGTAGTCATTGCCTTGCAGAGCTGTGTGAACTGCAATGTTTTATTGCTGGGTTTCTTTCGTGAGTTGGGATGTCTTTGGTTCTCATACAGATTTAAAAAAAATACCAGAAGAATTGAAGATATTTTATGCAGTTTAAGCTAAAGAAAAGCACAAGTGACTGAAGTCACCCTGAGAGCTGAAAGCACCACACTACAAACTTTGATGGTTCCATGTCTATTAGTGTGAAAAAAGTAATCACTTTTAACCAATGGTGCTTACAAAAGATTTTTTTGGCCATGTTTCAGTTTCTGAGGAAACTAGACCAAATCTACTGTTGTGGAGATGCGTTGATTTAAACGCACTTTGTATCTTCTTATCTAGTGCTGAGATGATCAAAGAAGTTTTGAATGTTTAAACTATTGATGAAATTCTGGCCATTTTAATCAATGGCAAAGCCCTGTGGATTTCAGTCAATATGCCTGTTGTAGGATGGTTTTAAATCTGTTGGTTTGGGTTTTGGGTTTTTTTGATGCTCATATCATGCTATAACTAATTACTGATGAACAAAGCCAAGTTGGGGAGTGTGTTTTGTTAGCTTCCCTCTGTATTGAAAGCGTCTTTCAGTAGAGGTTGAACGTGAGAGACACTTTGCAGGAAAATGTTTAAGAACATGTAGGTTCAGGGGCACTGTTTATTAGAATTGTTGGTAGAGGCAAGGGCTACAAGGGAGGAGGAGACATCACTACAACCTTCCTTATTAGAAAGTGAATGGTGAAAAGAGGAACAGACATTATAGCAACATCTGTCATTTTAAAGTCATTAAAGAGAGACACAACTAAGACGATTGAGAATACTGATGCCTGCACTGGCTACAGCAAAACTGCTCACGTAAATAAAGCTAAGTGAATCCGTGAGTTATCTCAGTAAACCTGACAAAGGTTCCCAGCTGATGCTTGGGAAGACTGGAGTCCAAACTTCAGCAGTAATTTGTGGGTTTGCCTATCTCCATTTTAAGTGGCCACCTTGCATTGTCTGTTCTTTGAAAAACAGTAAGCACTCACTGAGTAACACTCAGGACTCTGGAGAGAGACCCTGAGAATCAGGATTTTATTAAAAGAAGAAAAGAGTCTGGGCTTGGTGCTGGTTTATTTTTTAAAGCCAAAATAACCTGAGGATTCTTGCTTGCTTTCCATGGGTGCTGGGTAATTCTGGTTCCCTTTGTGCATCGTTACACCCTTGTTTAGACAAGGAGCTGGTTAATGCATTGTCTTCTGTTGCCTGGGTTTGCTAAACTGCTATCATCAGTCACGTGGAAAACTCAAAAAGCAGATATGAAGAGCTGGCAGTTAGCATCGGTGGGAGGAGTGGTTTTTCAAAGGTTTTGTGCCAACGAACAGGGTGGGGATTCTGCATAAGTGCCAGTGTAATCACCCGGAGCCTTATGGCAAGTGTGAAAAGATCAGCAGCCAATATATTTGCTTGAAGTGCGCACTTTTTCTCATGTGCCTCAGGCCTGTGTTGCTCTGATCTGATCTTTCTGCTTTGAAAGAACTTCATGGAGAGGAGGACAAACATTTACTTACTGACTTCCTGTATGCATTTTTTTTTCTAAAGGAGATTATTCTGGACTGACATGGGGGTCAATCCCCGGATAGACAGCTCTTCATTAGAAGGCATTGATCGCCGGGTTATAGCCAGCACCGGTCTGGTGTGGCCCAGTGGAATAGCTCTCGACTACTTAGTAGACAAGGTGTACTGGTGTGATGCTAAGCAGTCAGTGGTTGAGAGCGCAAACCTGGATGGTTCTGGTCGTCGAATTCTTGCACAGAATGATGTAGGTGAGGCTTTGGGGTTGATAATTACCTACTGCTGCTTGACAATGTTCGTGTGTATCTGCATATGTGCATGTGAATTACCGGCCAGCGCTGTGCTGTATATCCCGTGCAAAGCTCTATTGAGGTTAATGGCATCACTTAGTTCTTCATTTCTGTTACCCAGGTGACTTTTTATTTATTCATTTTAGCAAAAGAACACCTTTCTAACACTCTCTGCTTTTACTATTCAGTCACTTTGCATTGCACAGAGAACTCTTCTGCCTCCACAGAAAAATGAAAAGAAGGAAAAAGTTAAAAATGTGGTTTGCTTGTTCTGTGCATGGCTGCTTAGTGTAATTCAGGTTTTGCTGTGTTTATTACACCCAGTGAAGTATATTGACGTAAACTGGAAGGGAATTAATCTTGGCCGTTAAGGTCCTTGAGCAAAGAACCTGCATCTGCACAGTGTTGAACACTGGGATGATTCTAAATACACAATAGCCGCTGAATGGAAAAATGGTTTATGCAATATACTGGTAGTTGTTATGGCTGAGAATTCTATTGTTTGACACGTAACTGTGTTGCTCTGGAGCAAGAGAACAGAAGTATTAGCAATGAGGAACTGATGTTTTACCACATGTAAAGTAAACCATGTGTTTAAGAATCTCATATATGGCAAATTAGTTTCTGGAGAGGACAATTCCCTTTGTGCATGATACCTCTCTGGGGACTGTTTTGTAGGTGTGCACACAAAACACAGATAGAATGAGGACTCTTGGCTCAGTACCATGACTGCCATGGGTAAAGACTTTACAGTTGCTCTGTTGAGCAGCTGGTGTTCTGGTCTGTGCTTGTGTTCGTATCCTAAACCAGATTCCCTCCCACATGTATGAAGGTGAGCAGAGTGAGGTCTTGGAGGGAGCAGTGTTCTCCAGTTCATAAGACGTCAAAAGCCCCGAGTAGAGTGACTCCCCAGCGTTCCTCTCTTCTTACCTGCTGCTCATATTCTGCTGTACACTCCACCTTGCAACTGATGTGCAAAGGAGGACCTTTGAAAGCCTGATGAAAGTTTCACTTTGTTTCTCCACAAGGAATGAGTCAGTATCTTACAGGGAGAAAATGGAGAAAGAGGGCTAGGAGCGCTGGGGAAACACGGGACATGGGAAAGGAGGTAGGTTTGGAGCAGTGATATGGCTGTTCGGAGGTGGAAGAAAAGGACATTAACACCGGTATGGAAAGAAGTGAAAGAGATGAAGTGCAGACCAGTAGGGTTATGAATTTAGAGAGACAGCGAGACTTGGTATCCTGATGTTTTGCTAATTGTTAGTGAGACCAGAATTCAGCTTCTGTTCTTGGACAGCTGTACGCTGGAGGATGGAAAGGTGGCATCTCTTCATACACATTCTGCTGTAACCTGAATTTTTATTACAGCAGCACCCTCTAGTGCCCTCGTACTGAGAATTCAGTCAGTATAGCTGCATGCAAAATAGGTAAAACTATTTCGGCTCTTCTGCTAACCCCGTTTTCATCTGGAAGCACCCGCCCAAGGCAGTGAACAACACAGCCATTCCTTTTCTTTATGCAGTGGGTTGGGTATGCACTGTTGTGGCAACGATTCATGTGGTTATTCATTTTTCTGTCCCTGCTATCTCCATTGATGACACTGCACTTCTATTTTTAATCCTTATTCTATTTTTAATCCTTAGTATATTTATAAGTCAAGAGGTTAAGGAATTGCTGGTCCAAGCAGGGTGTTTGTTGATAGTGCAAGATATAGATCCTAAAATCATGACTATGTGTTTGGATGGGAACAGTATCTAGATCTTGAGGTAGTTGCTCAAATTTCATGGAAATCAAAACTAAGAACCACACCCAATGATTAAGCATGGTTCAGTGAAGGCAGTGAAGTGGTAACAGAATAGCTATATGCTCTTCAACTTAATACTTAAGAACACTTAAACAGTGTCTTAGAATTTTTGTTATGTAGGAGTGTGTTTTGGTTTTTTCAGTTTATTTGTGAAGTGTATTTAAGAGGTACCAAACTCCTTCTCCAAGGTTCAAATGTATCTGTTGTTTTGTTTGCTTGTTTGTTTGACTTTGACTGTTTTTGTTTTTTAAACTAATACCTTTTGGGATCCAATTACTGAAATTAAACATCACCTAGTTGAGGTCTACATCAAAAACCAAAAACACAGATCATAAAACCACGTGCCTACAAAACATACCTTTCAGAGGGGCTCAGACTGCAGTGATACAAAATGAGGTGCATATTCAGACTGTGAGTAAGGACCAGAACAAAGCAAACCTGCTTCAGCCAGAAAGTACCAGCTCTAAAACCAGGTGGACATCCATGGAAGAACAGTATGTGTCCTCACTTTCCATTGCAAAAAGCTTGCTCAAAGACTACCTTGAAAGCAGGAGATTTCTAAATGTATGGAAAGAATGCATAGTTCCATATGAGCTAATGACCTGGATGATCTATTGCATTCTGTGGTTTGTGTTAGCTGCTACTGTTGGTTACCTGGCTAACAGACAGTGACTAACTAGTCACACCTACTGCTGCCTGTTGGCTGAAGTGAGGAAAATTAATTCCCCTCTTGAATTTTGCATGGTGATGAACTGGCTATTGAATGTCTGTGCATGTTTATATGTGCATGTGGACACCTGTGTGTATTTTTGGCACTTGCAGAGACCACACACTGGCTTTGGGGTCCTACCATGAGTCAGTGGCTATAATGTCTGTAGCTCCCAGGCTGCCCCGTGCTGGCACACTTTTGCAGGACAACACATGCCATGAGCTTGTCTCCTCCCTGTTATGTGAAGACTGAAAAAGGAGCTGTGTACCTCAGCAGCTCTGTGCTGGGCCACTTACTGGTGGAGGAGGGAGACACTCCACTTCTGAAAGGCTGGTCCCAATGCTGCTTCAAGAAACGATGATATCTGAGTTAGAAGCATCTTGTGAACTTGATCTGGTTGGAAGTCACCAGCAGCATAGAGACTGTACTGAGCCAGGCAAGTGCCATAGCCTCCTCTGCTGAGAACATAAGTAACATGTGCCTATGGTCCATCGTGCATGGACACTTATCCCTCCCCATGAGACATCAAAGTGGAGAAGTGCTATGGCTATGCCACTGTTTTAGAAGTAGACTTGTATGCAGATAATGCTTTTGTTTACCTGATTTCTTGTGTATATTCTACAGATATGGAAATGAGAAATGTAATTTCTTTGTAGGCCACCCATTTGATGTAGTGGTGTTTGAGGATCACCTTTGGTTTTCTGACTGGGCTAGGCCATCACTAATGAGGGTGGACAAGAAGACCGGACAAAATAGGGTACGTCTTCGAGGCAGCATGCTGAGACCCTCATCAATGGTTGTAATTCATCCTTTGGCGAAACCAGGTATACTGCAAAAATTAAGCAGTCATTCCCTTCCAGCCTCCTCTTGTTCACTGATATCAGTAGAATAGATGTCCTTGGGGAGAGGATTACCTTCTCAGAAATAGGCTCTCTTTAGAAGGCTTTGCATAGTCAGACTGGCATTTATTGAAAGCATCATCTGGGCATGTGTCCCTGGAACACTAACAGATTTTGTATATTTATGATCATGCCCAAGAATGGATGCTCATCAATTGCCACAAGGCTGCCATAGACTTCTAATTCCTATTTATCTTAGTTTATTAGCACCCCTCACACACACAAATAATAACAAATGACATGGAGAAAGATTTTGTAAGATTTATTAGTTTTGAATCAAATAATTTGATTTTCTGTTGGGAACGATCTCCCTGTAAGCAGAAAAAAAGTAATTCAATAGACCAGGATTGAGAGAAGGTAATCACAGGTTCCCTATGCCCTTGTAATGTTCTTTCAGGGAATGTTAGGACTCTAAATATTAAAAGAGAAATAGTAAAGGAAATAATAATAAAGAAGATACATTTATTAGATAGAGAGTGTGCGAATCTGCTTTCCTGCCAGAGACTAGGTGATAATATCTATGCTTTATTATATGCATCTGTTTTTAATGAAAGAAAAAAAAAAAGACATTCTAGTTATTGTCAGTCCTTATTCTTCTTCCAACTGCTTCAACTTGAGCTAAGAGGAGATGTTGACGGAAGAAGCAGCTTGTTAAGTTGCCTGTTTTTCTGCATTAGGGGCAAATCCTTGCCTTTATGAGAATGGAGGCTGTGATCAGATCTGTGAAAACAATTTTGGAGTTGCCCATTGCATGTGCCATCCAGGATTTGGGAAAACTCAGGATGGAAAAACCTGTCGTGCTCTGAATGCTTCCAACACAACAGCAGGTACGATCCTCCAGTTCCAAAAAAGACCCTCCCCAAACCCTTGAGGATCCTGACAGATAGCACTGGAAAATGTTCACCTTGCTCTACACAATGTTTGATAGTTTCTTGAAGGATGAAAACACTCAGGTGTTGTCCTGGGACAATAACATGTGTCTGACCATTGTAATTTTTGCCTTGGCATGTTAGCAGTAAGAGAGATGCGTGCAGTGCTGACAAGTATTGTGAGCAATGAGTTGCACTCCTTGTCTTTTGTGTTTGAGAAAACGCACCAGTGAGTGGTTTTAAGAATAATTTGAGGCTAGAAACAGGCTAGTCTGGGAGGATACTGATGTTTATTTTAAAAGGAAGCCACCATGATTATTGGAAAGTAGGCAAGTGATAGAAAATCAGAAAGTTATTTAAATAGTCTGTGTCACTTTTTTCTTGTCTTTTTCAGGAAGTGGCTCTGTGCACAAGGAGGTGGTGCCGATGCCAACACCGGAGACCTTGCTCTGGAGCACACAAAGCAGTAGGATATTCAAGGATACAGACAGTGGGGAAAAGCAGAAAATCAGCATTTTGTTGATGGCTGAAATCATGGTATCAGGTAGAGTCTGATGGTTGTTTTCCTTCTATTTGCTCTGAGGCTCTGAACAGGTTTATAGAACAGAATAAATCATAGGCCTTAAAGGAAGAAAGGCTCAATGACCAGACTGGTGGCATTCATGCTCTTAACCCTCTTACGATAAGTTGGGCCTATGCAATTATGCCAGGTGCAACTGCTTTTTTTCTTTTTTGTCTCCATGTTCCGTCGCTATGTCAACAAAACTTGACAATATCCAGGTCTAGAGAGCAAACGTTCTAACTTGGAACACTTGTGAAAGTCTCTCCCTTAGATTTTTGTATTAAGTTCCTTTGAACAAAACCAGTAAAACCATTGAATTCTTCACATGTTCAATGACACTAGATCATTAAATTGTACAATAGGTTTTGCATACAATATTCAGAAATCCTGATACTAAATGACACTTCAATTCCATCTAGACAAAGACAGCAGCCATAATGATTATATTGCCTTGTCATCATTAACCCTGGAGAGCTATGTTTCAAGCTTTGACTGTATGTTCTGGTTTTCTTATTAGATTTTTAGTTAGTTGTTTGTTTGTTTGTATGTACAGTACCTCCTTTGAGCTGTGCAAATGCATTTAGTGGTTTATCTGGGTTTTTTTTTTTATGCTCAAGATCAAGATGACTGCACTGCACTAGAATGTGATGTCAACGCACAGTGTGTTTTGCTGGAAGATGGTGCTATGTGCCAGTGTTTGAAAGGATTTACCAGGAAGGGGAAATCATGCTACGGTAATAAAAGACATTAATACAACTATCTGTAAAACTGCAGACTGGAGAGAGAAAGAAAATCTATCTTTTCTCACATTGGCAGCTCTGCTGCCTAAGCCCTCATAGAAAGGTCAATGGTATTGCTTGTTTTGAAAGGGATGATGAGCAGAGAGCATGTGAGATGAAATGGCTAGTTATCACATGCCTTATTTTCCCCTGAGTCGTGAGTGTTAATCCTATTAATATTAACAAGCAATAATGGGGATAATAGGAATAAAAACATAATGTATTTATTGGCAAAAATTTCCTAATTATAAAAGCTCAGTCCGTAGACATGATAGTTGACGTATAATTTAGAAGTAGGTATTAGGGAATCTATTACAAATTAGTATTCCTGATGTAACGTTTGTATAAAAGTGCTGCTCTTGTTTCTTTCTAGCACTAGAAAGAGACTCTAATAATCAGACAACACATTGCTGAGAGTGGTCTATAAGTTTTTGGACTTTCATACAACATAAATGGAAGCATTTTGTTCTCTCATAAAGGCCAAGACAGGAAGGCATTAGAAACAGAACAATTTACCATTTGGTGGCTAAGCACGAAGACTCACAGGAGTCTATGTTGCTATGGAAAGGAAAAAAAAAATTGGAAGGTGAAATGGCTGTAAATTTTTGTTTCATTGTGGTACCTTTTTTTTTAAGCTTATGTGTTCTTTCTCAAAACAAAGTTTGTCTCTGAGTAGGGCTTAAGAACATAAGGCTAGTTTTGCATAGGATCATTCCCTCCAAATGGGACTTTTTTTGAAGCAAGTGGTATTTTTGGAACCTCTTAGGTCTCCAGTTGAAAGTTGCTGGTTGACTGTCTTAGGTTCTTTAGAACATCCCCATCAAATGCCATACCAAGAAAATACCACAAAGCCCTTCTCTTCCTATTTGCTTCAGATGCACAAGTGACAAGTGACAACATAGTCTGAAAGATTCATGATGTAGACATTTCTTTTTATCGATTTACCTGATGTTTCATCACCCATGTGTCCTGTCTCCTTGTTTTGCCTCACAGATGTTGATGAGTGTGCTGTAAATATGGACTATTGTAATCGAAACGTGTCGGGCTGTATCAATACGGAAGGGGGCTACGTCTGTAAATGTCTGGAGGGCTATACTGGAGATGGAGTCCATTGCTACGGTATGGGCACGTGCGAGGGCTGTGCTGTGCCTGGAAGGCTGGGGCAGGATGAATGAGCAATAGACATGTCTTATGATTTGGGCTAGCCTTGCATCAAGCTGTGAAGCTGTCAAATGATCTTTGGGTTCTTTTTGAAAAAATCTGATAGGGGCATGGATCCTAACAGGGGCTCCCCCAGACAGTTGACATTTATAATTTCTTCCTTTTTGATTCTTTCCTTCCTGTTTGAAGTGTGGCAACCTCAGCAACTGATCAATATGCAAAGCCTGTAGTTGTCAGTGGATACCTCCTCTCAGTGTTTGCACTCTTTTTAGTGGCTACAGCAGAAAAGAGAGGAAGAGTGAAGGGGAGGAGGGAAGAGGAGGTGAAGCAGTAGAGCTTTATTGGAAATCGTTGCCATGAATATAAATGAAAGCAGGTATTGAGTGTGTCATAATACTCATCAAATAATTCCAGGTCTGTTTAATAGGCATGAGGTTCAAGGTGTTGACACTGACAACTTGAGTACATTTAGAGTCTTGTTAATAATCAGACCCACTGATTTTCCCATCCAGCTCTAATGCCAGGTCTGTAGTTCATTCCCTACATTTCTTAATTTTTTAATCCATTTTAACAGTAAATATGAAGGAACAGGAAGCATTTTCCCCCAGTATTTGACTAGCACACAGTTTGTTCAGAGCTTTATGAGAGTCTTGGCTTCTCTTTTGTCCTTTTCTTTTTCCTTCCTCCTTTATAGCCTAATTCAAAGCCCATTAAATGTCACCCAATTCTTACATAGTCTTTATTGGACTTTGGTTCTTCGACACAGCTAAGGGTGACTGAAAAATTAAGAATAATATCATTATTATGGCCAGGTGTGGAAAGTATCAGAGGCAGGAGGTTCAAGAAGGCATTCTTCCTACAGTGGTCAGAGATCCAGAGCTCATGTCTTTGAGGATGTTTGGAAGTGCAGACTGAAGTGACAAGCACCTTTTGCTGTCCCAGCACCACCTACAAGGCATGTCCCCAGCCAGCACTGAGCTCTCTCCGTCTGTGGTATAGAATGATCGTGGTATCTACCACTATTATTGAAAAACAGTCCATCTTCTTCCTGAAGTCTTTAAGACCAGAAGATGGTAAGATATGTTTTCACAGCATTTTATAAATGATGCAATGTTGTTACGATGTAAACAGAATTGAAACTAATTTAGTGTTTGATGGCTTGAAATGTACTATAAAAACCAGAAGCTGGTAAGTGATTTTGTAATTCAGTTTTAGATGCCTGCATGTATTCACAGTGTCCAGAAATGTGTCAGTATATTGAGAGATGGTGCAAGATGTGTTCATGTTGTGTTGTTGAAATCACATTTCTTGGAATATGCTGCAACAGTTTTGTTCCTGTATTTTTGCTTTTCAGTGTGCTCTGAATTTTCTGTACTGTTTTGGGCCAGATGCTGTTAATCCTACTGTACAAAAAGTCCCAGTGGTTTAAGGAATAATTTCACACAAATTGGGATGGTAGATTTATGATTTTGTTTCCCCAAAGTAGAACTGGCACATTTGTTCCGCTGACAGCTCATAAAATGAGTCAGAGGGTCCCAAACTCTGCTATGTGAACCCTTTCAAAGTTCCCACCTTTGAGGGGGTGCTTAGGCACTTAGCACCACGCACGTGCCAGCCCGAGGGGTGAGTGCCAGGCTGGCAGGAGCTGCCGCCGTGGGCTAGAGGAGGTGTGGAGGCAGGGTGAGGGTGCGTGGCGGGGTGTGGATGAGACCTATAGATGAGCCTAATCCAGGCTCTGAGCCTGGAAACTCTTGTAATCAGGGAGCCTCTTCATAGTAATTCAGAGGCTCACTTCATTTAAGTGTTTACACAAACCACATAAACCTGTAGGTTTCTAGACTCTTTCCTTCTGTCTAAACTTTTTGTCTAGGCTGGACCAGGCGGGGGGTACCGGGGTGGGCAATGCCCCACTCGCAAACCCTTCTGCGGTCTTAATGCAAGAATTGCAGCTGACAGTGCTCCCGTGCTCACCCAGGGCGCAAGCTATGACTAGCAATGCCAGGCGGATATATCTAGCACAAAAAAGCCTTCTCTCCAACTCCGTTACGTTTCCTGGGGAAGCCTTTCCGTCCTTCTCCTTCTGCAGCAGCGTGGAGTGCTCTGAGAGGCTGGGGAGGCTGTGATTACTTGGCATAGAAAGTGTGCTGGTCACTTTTCCGTTACGTTTTCCGTGAAGGTCTTTGGTGTTTTTCCCCACTGCCCGGAGACTGCAATGCTGCAACTGCTGCCCTTTTAACCGATGCTCTGAGGCATTTCGTTCTTCTAACTGCAGACTGTTTGGGTGACAGATATTGATGAGTGCAAGACGGGGTCCCACACCTGTGGAGAGAACATAACCTGCACAAATACAGAAGGAAACTTCACTTGCTCATGTGCTGATGATGCTTCTGGAACTGGCGTCGGTTGCAGTGAGTAAATGGAGTGAGCAATTAAAATGAAGTGGCCCTTAACTAATAACTATGCTCTTGGATAAATTGTTAAAGGAAACCCTGTATGGTGACATACTGGGCAGCTTGTGGATCGAGGTAGCATTGCTTTAGGAGGCTGTTTTGAGTTGAGCTAAAGAGACCATATCTGAGTTTAGTTTGGAAATACCTACATTAAGGTTCAATGCTAATTTTTACTGTCTAAATGTAATGACACATCTATATAATGGCCTTTACAATCAACAGCAGAAGTAAATGCTCCTTGGAGGTAACATTTCTGGAGGTGATTTCAGTCTGTGTTAGTTTTCAAACTCTCTGTGCCTTCTTTCCCTGTGCAGGAGGCTAGCACAACAACTGCACGTAATTTAAGTCCCATTTAATTCTTCAGAATAAGCTAGACTTTCAGATTCAGTGGCTAATTTTTCAAAAGGGCTCTGAAACTCTTCAGAAAATCTGATTACCAATTTAATGAAGGGAGCTGCTGAAGGTTCAGCCCTAGTGACTATCTGACCCTCGTTTCAGTGCCTCAGTGCATTCTCTCAAAATGTGGAGCCGAGTGACTCATCATCTTACTCTGTGTCAGCCCTCTTCATCGGGATGAATTTTACTCCAGGTCAAGTGGCTGTATGATGATGGAGGGACACTGTGTGATTGTCACAGATCTGTTTCTGCAGAAAAACAGAAGGAGATTATGGCTTTTTTAAGTAGAACACCTATCAGGATCCCCACCCCCTTTTCAGTTATTTAAGCTCTTAGTAGTTTCAGGTGTCACTCAGGATATTATGATTTTAAATGATGCATGACTTGGAAGTAATTCCTTCTAGGTCCCCCAGCTGTAAACCTGATCCTATGTCTTCATGTGTGTTAACACACTGTTTCAGTTCTATGCCTAATAAGCTCTTTTAGCAAGGTGAAATTTTCTTTGCAGTCACACCTGGGGCTCACTAAAATCACTCATCCCTTTCCATTCAGACTCTTTGCCATGGCAGTGCTCCTGCAAATGAAATTTTAAAAAACAAATGTCATTGAAGGTCACGTTGCAATAAAACTGGTGTGAGTCACAAAACTGATCCTGTAAATGTACGAGAGCGATTAGACGCATTTGTGCTAAGCCATATTGCTAGAAATTCTTTGCCATGTAGATGTTTGGTTCTGACCTATAGATTTGCTGTAGCATCAAAGTAGGCAAGAAAGTGCTCCTTTTCTGTAAGGGCATGTTTGCACCATAGGTCATGCTGTGCAGAGATGCTAGAGCTGCCTTTAAAACTAGCTAGTTTGGATATCTATGTAGGTGACTGTGTGTGCGATTCAGAGCAGGCTACAGAACCCTTTGAAGAACTGGGACAACAGAGTTCCCTCTAAAAATAAGAAATGTGATCTGCAGTCACACACAGATGCAACCAACTGGACAGCAGCAGAGTAGAAATAATCTGCATAAGAACAAGAAGTTGCATGCGAAAACTTCTGAGTCTGAGATCCACATGCATGAAATACAGTCACCTTTCAACTGTACATCTGACTCTGGTACTTTATGGATGGTAGAGATTTACCATACCCTAAAGCTGTATAAGTTGAAAAAGTCATTGAAGCCAGGTGCAGTTTTTCTTCAGAGCTGTACTCACACATCTAAATAGACAGAATGCAGCCAACCTCTGTGGGTCTTTCATTGCAAATCTAGAATCAAGTATATTTAATATTTTGATCTAAGGTTCTGTGTGCCTAAATTTGATAAGCAACATAAGCAAATAGGTAAAACACAAGTAATTGGTCAAAATTAGATGTTTTTACCTACTTTCCTATCTTGAAGTTCTGGAACCCTTTCGTAAGATCATGTTGCCAGTTCAGCCAAAAGTTTGAGATGCCCTTGTGAAATCCTGTGTTTCAGAATCTACTATGTCCCCTACTCTCGTCAGCAACGAATACTCTACACACCCTGTGCAAGGTGATTCTGTAGGATGCCCTCCTTCGTACGAGTCATACTGCCTCCATGGTGGAGTGTGCAATTATGTCTCTGATCTACAAGACTATGCCTGCAAGTAAGTACAAAAATTTGTATTGTCTGTGCTGACGAACGGTACCCTTAGGGCCCAGTCAAGTGCAGGCAGTGAAGTGTTTGTCCATAAATTATCTGTTAATCACTCATGCTGGCAATTATCATTAGACTCTGCTCTTTTCTGTAAGCGATCCCTGTAAGTTTCTGTCAGTGGTCACTCCATTCACACCCATTGCGATTAATAGCAGGATTGGAATTGTTCCCTAAGCACTTGATTCTTTGCTTTGGAAATGTGAGATAAGTTGTTACATGACTTAGTGGTCATGGCTTTATGAAAGAGGTGCTTGCCATCTCTCCTGCACATATCACACCGACCTGTTGGCCTTGCTGTTCATGTGTAGCACTCGCTGTGGTGGAAGAGGACACCCCCGTCTTGTCTTCTCTGCTTGGAACCAGGGAGGAGAAGTCTGGTGTCAGCATCTTCCCTTACAGTTTGAAGAGTCTTGGTCCCTAGCAGAAAGGGCACAACATGATGGTCCTCTTAAAGAGAGTTAGCAATGAGGCCTCCTTCCTCCTGTCGATATTTTTGTGAAGCTTAATTCCCAGTTGCCCAAATGCAGTTACTGATAAAAGCAAAAAGAATCTCATATTTCCAGAAGTCAACCTTGGCCTGGTCAATGTAATGGCCTAGTCACATGGTGTGATCATTTCTTCAAAACCATTAGTGCTGGAGTTTGTGTAAGTTGATTATATTTGAATTTGTGTTACATCTTTCTTCAAAATCAAGCATGAAAGTGTTTACAGTGGGAGAAATCCAATGCCTGCCTCCTGCCCTGGGGTCTCACCTGGTAAGTGAGGACCTGTGCAGGGGATGGATGCTGTTCCGTAGTAGGCAAATCTCCCTCTGTGCCTCAGTAACTCAGGTGGCCCTGGTATAACCCTGGAGTGAGGAGAGCAAGCTTTGTGCTGAAAGGTTTCTTTGACCCACCATTCCCCCAGATCTTCCTTGTAGTGCACTGGGAGAACCTCTGTACCAGGCCATTCCTGCAAGCACTGTCAAATCCTTGGCTTTCTTATTTTTCGATATGGGTGGTCTCCCCTGCCTACAGACCTCTGTAGCCTGCGGGAATATGAAAAGGATGTGTCTCATGTACATACATGGGAATGAAGTGGATGCTTTGTGCTGTGGATTTCCAAAGCTCAGCAAAGCCATTACAAGAGATGGACTCATGGTCATATCTGGTATTTGTTTTAGATTTTTAGTGTAAATTTTAGAGGCATTGCAAACTTTCTTTTTTCACCTCACTGAGTTTCTGTTATTGGAACTGAAGAATCTACAACTGCAGAACTTTGGTGAATGGCGTTAAATCCGGCTGGCGG
>NW_010516635.1:0-3866 GCF_000687285.1 Phaethon lepturus
TATGGCTTTATTAAAAATACAAGATATCTGGAAAAAATCAGAACAATTATTTTAATGTACAAATTCAATCGCTGCAGCAGGTTTGTGCACTTTTAACTGGAATCCTACGAAAACAAAAAAAATAAGGGGGGGGAGGGGACAGCCCTTCTGACCACTTTATTTTTGTCCACTTAAAACACGCTCTAACAGGGACGACTCGGTTCTACCGCGCGCGTGTGCACGACAGAAGGCATTCACAGGCCCATGGTGCACGCTAGGCAGTAACTTTGCTGCTGAAATTTCTTAAAACTTACCAAACAAAAAGCGGAATTACACACTGGGACCGAGCCGCTTCCCGGGTCTCACGATTGTTAAGAGGAAAACGTTTCATCTCAACCCAGAAGTAACGTAAGAACCACATGCAGTAGTACAAATTTCAAGGACATAGTACAAATAGTCTGAAGTTAATCTAGGGTAGGGAAAAAGAAACTTGCTACAGACACCATAATACACAATAAATTTAGATAATTTAAAAATAAAAAAGGCAAGAGGCAGCATTTCAGCAGCAAAGTGCTCAATAAAAAGTATATTGTAAAGGGACAGTACAAGGGAAGAGGGAGACAGCAGGCGGGGAACGGTCTCAGAGGAAATACGGTGTGGTTGTTCTAGGAGGAATTACACGTTCTGAATCTGGAACTGCACGGAATAACTTTGGTTCTCTTGTATTTACATCTTTAAAGACCATGATTGATGCAATATTTCCACAGCGGTAGCAGTAATTTGGAGCAGACCATACCGTTACCAATTTCTCATCAAACATGAATTTATAGCCTTCATGAACTAGCTGGTGCGCTCTGCAGATGAGTTTTAAGTTGTTGATGTGAACAAACTGCAAAGGAAAAAAGGAAGGTCAGTTTTCTCTGAGCAGCTGCATGCCACTGCCCCCACAACAGCCCTCTCCCTGCTACAGCCCTTGCACCTGCACACCGGGAAGGGCTTGAAGAGAAGCTTTTTCACCCAGTGTGCTAAAAAAAAAAAATATTGGGGTTTTAAGACCTGAGCAGTGAAAAACACCCGTGAAATACAGGTGACAGCTGCAATGCCCAAGTCTGTGCTGTCCGCAAGGCTCGATCCTTCCCAAACATGCTGCGGAAAGGCCACAGAGACAACGCACGGCATGAGTCGGGCATTCATAATGCAGCTAGCTCAGAAGCCTGGGAAGGTCAGCAAGTGTTAGCCCCGAGCAGTCTGCTCACTGTTTTCCAAACAAAAATTAAAGTCAAGAATTGTTAAGAAAAATGGTACGGTCTTTTTTTTCTCCTAAATCCTTAGAAAAGTATTCTACACAAACCATAGTGATATTGGTTAGTATCACCACCATCATACTTTTTAAACGCAAAATCAGTATTATCAAATCTGGCCGTTGTATTGATACTCTTTAAGTTCAAATGGCTCATTTTTTCAACCTGGCTCGAGCAAACCTTCTCCACCACGACGACTTATAGCAGTCTCACAAGGAAAGTCCATCCTCTCACAGTGCCGTCAATCCATTCACCGCTAGGGTAAATATCAAATTGAGCTGAACGCTTCGATTTATCTCATACCTGCAATTACTTTATGTTGCATACAACAGCATCATTACCTCATTCGTCACCTTTGCGCCAAACAGCCAGCCTGCTCCTCGCGGACTGATCGCCCACGTATCGACATCTTCTGGATCAGACCAAACCAGGTCACAGAAGGCGCCTTTGTGAGGAATTTCTTGATTACGTTCAATGGTTCGAATTTGATCGAGTGTCTTGATGTCTGGAGAGAGGCCACCATGCACACAGAGAATTTGCTCATCTATTAACTGGAGAAAAAAAAAGACACGTGCAAAATACTCAGTATTTTAATCCATCCCAGAACACCACCAGTGTGACCCTTAAAGGTCACCAATTCTAGCAGTCACATTTAGACAATCTACTTGTATTTTTGTAATGTGGTGTTTACACTTACAGCTGCTATTGTGAGCATGTCAAAGACTTTGGTACAGTATCTCCAAGCATTAGCATTTCCATATTTGGTTTGGCACTCATCTGTTAAACAAAGAATTTTTTTCTTCTTAATGGATCAGAAGGCATTCAGACAGTAAGATTAGAAGCAAACACTCACAGCAGAACTCAAAGTCAGAGCTATAATAAAAACCCTATCAGGAGCACTGCTAAGCAGGCAGTGGGAAGGGCTTGATCCTACTGCTGGCCAGGCCCACCCGTGGGGAGGGACCGAGGTACCCTCTGGTCTTTGCTTGTTGAGCAACACACCAGGCGGTGCAGAGAAAAGAGGGTCTCATGCAACGCGGCTGGTGATGCTGTCACTGCTTCCCACGGCTAGTTGGCTGGCAACTGACCCTTGACTAGACCAGCCAAGTGCTTAAATTAGCAAATTTTATGCAGGAGAACTGAGGCAGAAAGCGTGAAGCGACCAGGGCTAGCGGAAGATATTCTTACTGCCAACAGGAGTGACAGTAGCTTTGTTTAAAGGTACACAAACGTGGCAATAAACCTGATGGGCAGGCATTTCTTAAGCAACCTGTGAACATTTGTACTTGCTCTGGTTGACATATTATCCAAAAGAAAGCATGTTACAGACATTATTCTTTATGGCAGGTGTTAGACACTTTCCAGGATTTCCTCAGGTTTTATCAAAGCCTCACATAACAACAAAGAAGTCTCCAAGCAATTTAATTCCCTCAGTTTTTCAAACAGTTGTTCTGCTGCTTATTTCTTGCCAGTGGCATTTTCCCACATGCTCACTGTTGACAATAAATGACTTCCACAGCAAACTGTGTGTGACACTGAATTTTACTTATACTGAAACTTAAGGGGAATTACAGTAATATCATGACTTTGTGCAGAATCCTTCATGACAAGATACCAAATCACATTCTGTATAAATACATGCTCTGCCTCTAAAATTGAATGTGGCACCAAAAAACAAACAGAGAGCCCAGATGCTAGACGAAAAGAGCAACAAGATCTGGACTAAAACACGTTCTACTTCATGAACACAACGATCACATTATCAAATGACAACATTCAAGTTCTGCTGAGCCCACTTCCCATCCAGTCCCAGGAAAGCCCTGGGTAGTGCTGCATTGAAAACCAAGGGAAACATGCTGTACTCATTTGTTACATGTTAGCCCCCATTCAGAAATCGTTTGGATGAAGACTTACCATAAAATCCATACACTTGTGTTATCTGCCTGCTTTCATGATTGCCTCGTAACAGTGTGATACGATCAGGCCACTTAGCTTTTAGTGCAAGAAGGTAAGTGAAAGTCTCAAGACTATAATAACCTCTATCTACAAAGTCACCCTGCAAGTCAAAAAAATATTTGTAAATGGAGAAGCAGTCAAATGGAAAAATGCAAAGTGATACATCCATTCTAAATTTCTCGCAGTGCATAAAGAAACCTAACGCTGAAGGGAAGCCGGGATCTGCTGGCATCTATGTAAACATGTTCTTTGGTCACTCGGAGTTTCAGCTTTGAACTGGCGGCCGCTCATCCAGAGCCGCCCTGGCGCACAACCCGATGGACCCTCAGGACAGCCCTCACTAAGGCAGGGTGCTGCTGCACCCCCTCACGCTGCCCAGCTTGACAGGCACCGCGCTCCTCCCTTCCTGCGTCACTTTACACCACGTAACTTGCACTTTACTCCGCAAAATAAAACTTGTACATAGTAACCAAACAGCAAAAGCAAACACAACGCTCACAGGCAAGGTCTGAAACGCAATGCACGTATCAGGATTTAAACTTTAAACTCGTTTTCCAGCCATCCGCCGAGAGAGGGGCAGGCCCAGCATGCACGTACCATGAAGATGTAGTTGGTGTCGGGGACCTGCCC
>NW_010516636.1:0-2087 GCF_000687285.1 Phaethon lepturus
CGGTGCTGGGACCCCGGCGAGGAAGATTCCTCCTCCAGTGCTCAGAGGGGCTGGCTCTGCCCCACAAGGCTCCCTTTTAGTTACCCCCCCAAACAAAATCAAAAAACCACAAAAGCACCACATATAACTGCATACAAACTGCATCCAAATGCGTAGGAAAATCTTAATCTGATTCCTAAACTCCCTGAATCAAAATTCCTTGCGAGGCTTCAAAAAACGCTAAACTCTGTGAACCAAAAAGCTCCTCTGGCAACCCTGCTCCGCAGGCATGTGTGTGGAAGAGGATGGCTTGTTTCCAGATCCCCTCTACCTGGGGATTAGTAGGTCCTTGCAAACAACATTAATGTGGGGCTTTCTGGAGTACCTAATTTATTCTGTATCTAAAGAACAAGGATAAATACACTAATAGGCTTCTTAGGCGAGGCTATAAATGAGAAAACTAATCTTACAGAGGGAAAGCTAAGGAAAGGCAACCAATCGTGATCAAAGCGCTTATTATATAATTTACGCTCATTCAGTACAAATGAATTCAGCCTTTTAGAGTCCTTAATAATTAACACATCACTGGTTGTGACATTAATTTTCTATCTTCCATAATACATAGACGCTACCATAAAAAGCAGAAAATAAAATCAGATGCAGAAGATGGGAAGGTCCTTCCTAACCTTGCTGCTTTTTGTCTAAATCTAAAATTGAAGGTTTGAAGTGATAGAGGGATATTTTCTAGGTTTTCTTCCTTTTTCTTTTTTTTTTTCTTTTTTTTTTTTTTTTTTTTTTTTTCACAAACAAATCATTTTTTGCTATGGCACAGAAATATCAATGGCTCAAAGACCAATGTAGAGAAAAGTAAAGCTGAATAAAGGCATACTAAACATTTGATTCAACCTAGATTTTAAATTCCAGTGATCAATGTAATATTTTGGAAAGGGACTATTTCTGTTCTGAAACTCAGTTCTTCAATTAATCAAACGATATGAATTTTCTTTACTAATCCCTTCTAAAGAAACACAGATATTTTGAAAACAACATATATTGGCATAGGTGCATGGGAAAAGCCTTGTTCTTTACTAACAAATGTTAGATTATGTCCCTTGCAGTATCCGAGTGGAGGGTGCTGTATCAGGGCCATCAATCCCACGTGACCTGAATAAGAAATGTTCTTCCCTCTATAGTCACGGTAAGTGAAACCGAGCTTATTTTGATTTAAATCTATCCCAGACGTGCTGTCCTGATCTTGGCCTCATCCCTGCACCCTGCCGGGGCACCGTGCCTGCCCCAGGCATTGCGGGTCGCCGGCATCCACGGGCACGCTGGGTCCTGGGGACGAGGGTGAACAGCAGCATGAGAGCAGTGCCACAGAGAAGACAAGCACGTTTCTGGCATCGGCACGAGCAGAAGAATGCTGCAGGAGCTGGACGAGCAACGCAAGAGGGCTGTAAGTCCGTGCCCGGAGCTCTACCATTTGTCCTCCCCACTTCCACCGCTGCCATGACCGCGATGCTGCGGCAGTTCCTTGTTGCTCTGCGTCCCAGCGCAACGGCCCCTGCCAGGCCGTCCTCAGCCGCGTCCGCAGAGCAGCTGCGGGGAGGAGCGGCCACCGCCGGTGGGGGACAGCTGCGCGAGGCTCCTGCGGGCAACGCTTCGCCAGTGCCTCATTAGTTCTGCCCGGCAGTTCACTGTGCTTCCCTGACCTCATCAGTCATGAGGAGCGCCAACAGTAACTGCATCTTAACAGATCAGGTGAGTCTCACTTCATTAGCTCCTCGCAGAGGACACACAGGACGTTTCAGAGCATGAATTACTTGCTATTTAGAGAAAGTTTTCTGTACACCTCTTAACTGTTGTAGGGGCGATGCCATTTCGGTGAAATAACTCTCCAAGAGTGTCAATGCAATGCTCCCACTTGCAACGTGGTACTGAGAACAAGCAAATTTCCTCCCAAAATCTTGAGATTAGTAACCATGCCTTGGATTTATTTATTTCTTTCCAGCACAGCCCATTCCATCTTCCTTTAGCTGGCTCACTCCTACGTTCATGTTTTCTATATCAGGTTTAACCTTAGAATCATAGAATCTTTGGGTTGGAAG
>NW_010516637.1:0-1909 GCF_000687285.1 Phaethon lepturus
AACGAAGGAAGAAGCACTTTAGAAAGAAAGTAGTAGTAGGAAAAAAAAAAAAGGAAAAAAAAAGTATTAAAAAAGAATAAAGAAGTATTGAAAAGTCAAGATTTGTGCAATGATGAGGGATGAGGAAATCTTGTTTCTCTCCCACTCGCCCTGCTGCGTGGGAGGGCGGCGACTACCAGCGCTTCAAAATTTAGTATCATCTTCTCCAGGCAAAATAACTGCGCGGGAAGATCTGCCCCATTTCCATCTCAAGGCGCAGAGGTGTCACAAAACCCCGAGCTCCCAAGGAGCTCTTTTGCACCCAGTTTGTCCCCATCGCACAGCTCAGCAGCAGGTATTTCCCAGAGCAGAGCCCGCGGGGACGGTGTTTCAGCCGCAGCAGGGCGAGGAAACGCCCCGGCACCGCAGCGTCGAGTCATTTTTAAGGCTGGCTTATTTGCTGCAAATTCCCGTCAGTAAACAGTGTTGAGGAATGAATTGATTCTGTGCAATCTCCACGCTCGATGCAATTATATCTTATGATCTGGTAAAAGCCAGGATTTATCTCCTGCTTTGATAGGCAGCCCTTTTCCTCCTCTAGTGTTTTAGCCATAAATCTCTCTCCCTCTCATTATACTTTATCATCATGCAAACCGCTTGGAGAGAAGGATATTTTAAACGCCGAATTAACATACAAATGTAAAAAAAAAACCAAACCCAAACGACCAAAAACCATGCCCTGCAAGAGCAGCATAAATACGGAGAAAAATAATTGTGCATTAATGCTAATTGAAACAGTGAGGGCCCCACTTACACCATTTTGAATATGCATCGATTGAACAAGGAATTAATGGAACTTAAAAAAAAAATCCTGACGAAAGAGCCCCCATTCCTTTTTCACCATTAATATTGTTAAAACGTTTTACATTCTGGGAATAATTGTCTGTTTGTGAGTGAAAACTAACCCATGAGTCATCAGATCATTGCATATTATTACCGTCAACAGTTATTATTATTTTGACATTTCCCAGAACGGTGCTAAACACACCAGAAAAACAAACCAAACCCAGCACTCAGGGGTCTTTAGAGAAAAATGCAACAGCCACGACCAGGCATCCAGTGTTAAGCTGCTCAAAGTTGCTGCCTTGCCTCAGTTTCCCCAGTGCAGCTGGAGATGGTCGCTCTCTCCTCTTTCACCTTCTTGGCTGGGAGCTGCCCCGTGGCGGGCAGCGAGGTCCCTCCCGACCCGCACGGGCACCTTTCTCCTTCCTAAAGCCATCAGCATCTTTCTCGGGTCGAGCTCGACCCTCTGCTCACCCGCGGTGCTGTGGCTGCGCGTGTCTGCGCCCACCCCCCGGCGTTCCAGCAGCTGGAGCCGCTCCGGGTATTGTTCCATTTCCATAGGTGACGCCAAGGTCGGAGCATTCAATTAAAATCGCTGTATAAATTAATGCATATGCTAATGGCGATGGAAGAAGTTCCGTGTAATACCGAAGTCTCTGAAGGCGCCGATGGCAGAGTTCAAACGGCCTCGCGACGAGGCACGAAACACCAGCCGGGCTCCGGAGGTCAGGTGATAATTAAGATTTAAAGGAGAGCACCTTTTGCAGGGGGAAAAGCGGAGGGACTGAAAAAATAATGAGCGACGTATGAATAAACTATGAGTGACTGGGAAGAAAGTTGGTTAGTACTTCATAAAGAGCCCTAATTTAATTAAGGTGTGCGGAGGCTCGCCCACAGGGACAGCCAGCCCCGGGACGGTGATCCCCACCGCCTCCGAGTCTTTCCCTTCCCCGTCCCTCATTTCTCGCTTCTGCCAATCATTTGTGCGTTTCATTTTATCTTCGCAGATGTTCAAATGCAACATCCCACCCCTCTCCGGCGTTTCCACGGCAGGCGCGCTTGCGTCCCGGCGTCCCGGCGCCCTCCG
>NW_010516638.1:0-16269 GCF_000687285.1 Phaethon lepturus
CAGGAGCTCCTGAGCTGCGGCAGTTTGGGCAGTCCGTTACACTAAGTTAAAGCAGGACAGATTTTGGTTTAATAAAGCAGGGTGAAAATGTGGACATCAACACCGTTAAGGTATTTGGGAATACACAGGGTTGAACTTGGCCCCTCACGCAAGGTTTTTAAAAAAATAAAAGTAATGAAAGTATTAAAAATACATGGAATTGACTGAAGCAAAAGGCTTCTGTCACAGGCTCAGGGTTCTGTTAAATTCACATGGCAAACTAGAAGGTCATTAATAAAGGAGAAAATGATGAGTGAATGGGGTTTCTGCCCACTGGGGCCTGCAGTGGGCACTAGGTGAGGGCAAACCCCTGGGGAGGCTGTTACCATCAGGGCTGCCCTGCCCAGGCTCTTCTCAAATCCCAGAAATCACTAAGATGGGTGTCTTCTACTTGATCTCGGAAAAATTATGTAGTCAGGGAAACTGAAGGAAAGGATCTGGCTGAAATCTTTATTTCCACCTGGTTGGGCTTCTGCTTCTTATTTTCTTTCTTCCCTCTCCCTGTTTCCTCTTCTCTCCTCTGTCTGCTCGCGCCCCTATTCCAAAGCCTGGATTAGGCAGCCAGGATTGCTTTTTTGTCAGAGTACTGCGAGGGTGCTCAGAAAGGCTGAGCAGTGCCCTGAACAGCTGAATGCTGGTACAAATCATCTCGGAGGAAACGATAAGAGCGTGCGCTGTGCCCTTTCTTTCACAATGAGACGGAGAGGAAGAGTCAGCACCACAACAGGCGCTGTGTTTTCTGTCTCCGCAGCTCTTCCCTCTCGCTCTCCATGTGTGTGCTGTTGTCTTTTTTTCCTCTGGAGGAACAAAAGAAAACAACATCTGCTCCAGCCCATTTAAAATAACCTTTTCCCTTTTTTGCCAAAATGGACAGTTTTTGTCACCTCCAGTACCTGACAAGAGCCAGCCGAAGAGTGGCGTTCCCTGATAGCAGGTCATTCTGTAAGCAGGAAAAATAATGAAGCCTGTTTCTCTGCAGATCTATGTTCCTATCACATAAAGGGCAGTATTGACTTTTAAGTTAATTATACTCAGATTTACTGTTATCTCTGCACAAAGCATAAATGATGTCGTGCTCTGCGATTTCCGTGTTCTTCAGCCACTCTGCCTCCCTTGCCTCCCCACAGCTGCTTCGCTGCCTTCAGCTGGCTGGCTTCCCTCCTCCTTTCCATCTTCCCTGCACATTAGAGCTTCCCTGCTTTTCTGCTGCTCCAGGTTTCTCCTGAGATTGTCTTGTCATTTTCTCCTCCTTTTTAACCCATCCCTTCCCCTGACGTGATTGTTCTTCTCTTTGCAGGGCCATGTGAGCCACCATTGTAACTGTAAGTACTGGGAGAGCTGCGGTCAAGCAGTAACAACTCCCAATACACGAGGAGCACCAGGGGAAGTGGGGTGACTCCTCACCCCACTCCCCCACTATTGGTGATCTCTCAAAGTCTTTCACATCCCCATTAGCCACAACAAACTCACCAGAACTAGCCGTGCTCCAGAGATGGGACCCATCCATGGTCCTCCACTGTTGACCATTTACTCACTGCCCATAATCCAGCTAGGGAATCTCTTTATCCTGCTGTCTGCCATGGCACTTCAGGGACTACAGCTCTCTCACGCAGCTCTAGACAGCACAGGGTTCATCCCAGCTCTCGGTATGGGGGTGGGACAGCAGCTGTAACGCTGGTACCAGGGCCCATGCGGCACAGCAACTAAAGGTAGAAGAACTGAGCTACAGCTACTCCTCCCTGGTACTCAGTGAGCCCTTTGCACTGTGCAGTGCACTTCCTCAGCGGCTGCTATCGCCTATTATACATTTTTAATTGATTAATTTTTCATCCTTATCCTAAGGTCGCACGTTCATGGCAGTCATTGTCAGCACCCCGTGTTCATTTCATGTAAAGCTATATTTAGACATTTCCCGGATGACATATCCGTAATGTCCAATATCCTTTTACAACTCGTGTTAAATCAGACTTCAGACCTTTAGACTAGGATTTGGTTAGTCCATGTCTGGACTATAAGCCGTGCTGCACCGGAGAAGCTCGCCAGTCCCACCAGTGTGACTGCAGTTACACAGCTACATGAGGTTTCCTGTTTTTTTCACACTTTTTTGGCACTGCATTAGCCTGCCCTCTGCTCTCTTCCCTTTACTGCCTGCTCTCGGCATGCTATCCGAGCGCGGCCGGGAGGGCTCCTGCCTTTGGCCTTTACCACAACAGCACTGCAGTGGCTGTTGCGTATCGCGTGAGTTGAGGCACGACGTGTACTCACCAAAGCACTACGCTTCCCCTTTCTTTTCCTTTATGACACCCCCCCACCGCACCCCCTGAATATTTTAAAGCCAAGTGATATTCTAGAAATTGGGTGACAAGAGCAAAATCATCTGCGGTCAACTCAGGGAGGTCCAAACCGCACTCTCTGCTTCCTGGCAACTGTTTTTTATAAATCCCATAAGAATTTAATTAACTCTGAAGAACTTTACTTTCTGTATTAAATTCTGTTCAGATTGGCTAATAGGGAAAAGAAGATGGGGGGAGGAAGAGATGTGCATTGCCCAGCTGATCGCATAAGCCTTATTTCTATAGAAAATTGCGATAAAAGCTAATGGGAAAGGGAATAAGGAGTGTTAAAAGTAACAGCCTTACTTGATCCTTTGCATAGCTGAAGCCTTTAATATTTTCTCTCTTTTTCAATACGTTATGGAGGATACGCAGGGCTGAGATGCTCTGTCGGAAGCCTCCGACTTCATTTGCCACGTTGAAGTTGAGTTAGCACCTCCGAGCCTCTGGGGCCGTGTCTTGCATCCGAAACAACACAGCTCCGTATCATCCCCGAACTCTGCTCCTATCAGTCGCTGTGCGAGGTGATGCTAGGTGACACGTGGAGGAAAACAGGATCTCTTCCAGAATATGTGAAAAGGTAGGTTTGACATAAGATTAAATCAGTAAGAGGAAGATGGATGAGCATTCATTACCTGTATTTATCGAGGAGACTGTTTTAAGAGAAGGGAAAGTTTACCTTAGGACATTTGTTCTGCTCCCTTTTGTTCACTTTTCCCATTGTTTTAACTTCACTCTCCACTGCTCAGGGATCTCATCCTCATCCCAGTCTCTCTGATGGCCTCACTAGAACCTCCATCTCTGGATTTTCCATCTTTCTACACTGTCAATGCCTTCACTGCAAGGACCAGCCATCTTTTAATCATGCTAATTCCTGTTTCTCCCCCCTTATTGCTTATACAATTTCCCTTTCCCTCTCCCTCTCACCTCTAGGCCTGTGCCCACACCAGAGTACCACCGTGAAACCTTTGCCAACAAAAAAACCCCAAAGGCAGGTTATTGAAGACTGCCATGCTGCAATCTGAGCTCTTGATGGTGCTTGAACACAAGGACCATATAACATAAGATACTGAAATAGCATAAAAATACATGCAGAAGTAATGCTTCTTCATACTTCAGTATGTTTGTCTGTAATTCAGGTTCACAATTTCAGTAGTCCATCATGCAGTACACTTCACAGAGCGTGCACATTTTTAAATAGTTATAGGAGGGAAAGCTGTCTAGAACTGCAGAGTCCAAGAATCAAGAACTTTAACATGTGCTCTGGTCTGCTTAAGAGATCAAATGAAGGGGGCTAATTAGGCTTCATGTCCTCTTGCCTGCAAGGCTAGACTCGGTTTTACAATCCAAATGGAATGGGAGCGGTAGTCTGGTGAGGATATTTATTGAATGTGAAGTAAATCCAGAGACTCGGTCCCTCCTACACCCTCAAAGAATAAGGCAAAAATCACAAAATCCCTAAACTTCTTATGGCATAGTCAAAGGCTTTTTCCTCACTGAAGAAGGTCAGGGAAAACAGGTTTGGAAATCTAAAATTTGCCTAATTTCTGAAGAAAATCACAGAAAAAAAACCCCACAGATGATTTTACTGTGAAGCATTAAGAAGAGACACACTTGCAAGTAAAAGGGTCAGAGTAGAATCATAGAATCATTTAGGTTGGAAAAGACCCTTAAGATCATCGAGTCCAACCACGTAAATACAGCATATCCTGAATCCTTCAAAGGGATAGCAGTAACACAATATACCAGTGTAAAATTTTTATGGTTTTGGTGTATTCCAGTAACACCTGGAATAAGACTGATTTTTGTCTCTAAGCTTCTATGTCTTTCTTCCCACAGTTCAGAGAAACCCTGCTGTCTGGAATGAAGTTTTGATGGGACAAAGACAGAACAAGACTAGGCATGACTAGCTAAATTGTGGGGGATGGACTGGGATGCTGAGACTCAGAGATAGGTGCTGCAGTATCTGGAACAGAGATTATTCTCCCCCTTTCTCCTCCCTCAGGAATCTCTAATTATTTCATGCAGCAGAGAGAAGCTTCAAAAGGTCTGCAGGCTCTTCTCTTCCAGCGTAGTTCCAGCTATGCCTGGATGCTCTGCTGACAGACAGGAGGTGAATGGATCTCTGTCTTTGCTCTAACCCCTCCAGCAGCTGACACAAAACCAACAAAAACAACAACAGGCAGACTAACACAATAAGGCAAAGTTTCAGGCACCTAGCTCCAGTCTGAGTTTTGAAAGGAGAAAGGCACTGCCTGGTGGCGTGCAGTAAGATGTCTGTGCCATGGGAAGGTACGGATTTAAAGCTTTGGGCCGATGGCCTCTTGCAAACATAACCGTGGCAGCGTAAGGAATTAGCTCCTTGTCCTTCAACTACAGCTCCCGGGCTGAAAACTCTTGCTTTCCCTTCGCAGGGCTGGCAGAGTTGCCCGTGACATAACTCACCCGCTTCCGTGCAAGAACTCGCTGTCAGACGTTGCTCTGGGGGAGATGAGGAGCGCTCGGGTGAACCGCTCCGCTGCCACGGTGGTAGCCCCAGGCAGGACGTGGCGAACTCAAGCAGCTGAAAGGGTGACCACGTCTTAGATTGCTGCAGGCCCTTCTGAAGTGGTAGTGCATAGCCAAGGGTGTCTCCTCTTTTCAGTGCCTCCTTTGGACTATTTTCAATAACTGGCATTTCAGCATAGCGGCTTTTGTGGATCCCCTTCTGACGTTACCTCACTATCTCCATGCACTGGGGGACCAAGGGGTCTACCACAGATCTGCGGGTCCTGCTGTGGCTCGAGTGGAGCTGTGTTCCGATGACCCCATCAGTAGGGCAATCCTCCCTTCACAGTGAATAAATGCACTAACGGTTCAAAGGCACTACTAAACGACAGGAAGGAGGCCACAAGGAGGTTTTTTCCCATATCAATCTTACCACAAAGTTACTCAAGATTAGTCAAGAGTCACTTGTATCGAAAGAGAATATCCGTTAGCTAAAACATTGTTGTCACTGTTACGTGATGGTCCAAATAATAACTTTAAATGTTCCTTTAGCAAAATAAAACCAATAGCAGCAGAAAGGCAGGGAGATGCCAGCTGGTGCCTGCCTGATCTTCAGATCCCCAGACATGCACAAAGCCAGCAGGCTCCTTTTGAACCCTGAATGTTTCTACTATTGACTGACTTTGTTTTTGCCCTGTCTCCTGCCTCCTTCTCTTGTCATCACTATGGTGACTACCGTATCACAGCCTGTCTCCTAGCCTTTGAAACTGTCTCTCTCTCTCCCTTATTTATCTTTTCTCCGTTAGCATCCCTTTTCCTTTCGACCCAATCCTGCCCTTTAAATGATAGGATCAGCCCTGGACTGTGGCTGAAGTCATCCCAGCTGTCCAGCCTGTCCCTGCTGCGTGCTTGTCTCATTGCTCATCAATCATCTCCTGAACTACCTCGGTTTGCCAAGCAACATTTTAAGGCAAACTGAAATAAGCAACAGTTCACCTTGAAACACACGCTCCCAACTGTGGCAGCCAAAGAGCTGCCTGACAAGCAGAAAAGTGAACAGCATGACAGGAAGCACGGATGTGGAAAAGACCACAGAAAGGTCCATTTAGGGGAATGCCCATCAAGATGTGGGATACCCCCCATCAGTGCACGGAAAGGCAATCAGGCTGCTGAGCCTCCCTGTTCTGCTGTCAATAAAGAGGAGTGAAGACATGATAGCAGGAGAGGTGCTCTCCTCTGCAGAATACATGGCATTGTAGTACCATGAGCAGATACTCCATTAGGTCAAGCGGTAGAAGTCTGTGGAGTGGATCTAAAGAGTCTTCTCCTTCTGAGCACGAGGATATGAATGATTCCAGATGATACATTAAAAAAAAAGTCTTCACTCCCCTTTCCCTCACCCCAAACTAGAAACCTACACGTACAAGTGACAAAGAGGTTGAAGTTCAGGTGATTCAGAAATTCAGATGACTCAGAAAAATGACAGAATAAAGACTGCATTATGATACAGTCCTTAGTGGGATACTATTCTTTCCAAAAGACTTGAATTCTCTTGGTACACAAGATGGACAGAGGATCCCTTAGTCATTGTGTTTTATCTGCAGTATTTAATGTGTAGTCCCCTCCATATTTTATTGTGTGTTATTTGGGCTTGTTTTAAAGGCCATCTGTTTCTTCCGAAGTAAGGATGCCATATATTTGTTTTTCTCTGGTACATCCTTCTTTTCTGCCCTTTGAATCCCATCTGGGTGATTTTTTTTTTAGGAGGTAATCAGGATTTTAAAAGAGTATTTGAGAGGTAGGTGCTCTTGGCTTTGGAGGGTTTGAGAGTTACCATGTAACACCTCTACTCCCCTATCATATAGTAGCTCAAGTCCTAAAATTTTCTCTAGTGCTCATCACTGCTGTTCTTGAGGGCTTCACAAACACTCAATTCATCTTCATATCAGCCTGGTGAGGGTTTCATTTTGCACAGTTATTTTGGGGAAAAGTTAGGTGGGGTTTTAGAAATAAATTTCATTATCCATCATTCAACTTTGATTATAGGGTGCATCTGTCCAAGCAAAGACCTTGCAAACAGCACGTTACTAGCACAATGGTTAACTCCCTCTGATTACAGACCAGAAGACTGCACGTATGACTCCTGGATCATTTTTCTTTTGCAGGCCCCATGCTTTTCTTTTCTCATTCAAGGTGTTTGAAGCACAGCATGGTAAACTGCCTTTGCAATGTTGGATTCCTATCCCAGCTGAGTGTGCAAATACCCCGTTTTCTCCTACTTTCTGTAGGACTTGGTTTGTGTAGCTCCAAGTACCTCTTTACGGTTAAACTGAAATTGAGATCTGGAAGGCAAGAGTCTCTCTTGCTACACACTTCACATCTAAGCCCCAACAGAGTGATCCTTTACTTGGAGAGGTAGAGGATCCTGTGGAAAAAATGTGATCGTGTCATTAAGGGCTTCAGAATTAATATTCAGAAGCCGGGCAGAAGGGTTATCAGTCAAACTGAAGTTGCACACACAGGCTTAATTTTAGTATTTCTTCAATTCCCCCGTCACGTTGTTCTTACTAGATTTTTATATAAATGCTGGAACTAGAAATGGAATGACAAATATGCTTAACAGAACCGGTATCAATTCACTGCAAAATATCTTAGTTGTGACCAATGAAGTCATATTATTTCACTGGATTTACTCTGGGTTTACCCTAGTGTAACCCAGAATAGACTGTGGTCCAGTGGGTATGGGAAAAGGTACACTTTAAAGAAATAAATCTCACCTATTTCAAGTTTTATTAGCTTCTGTTTCTGTTGTGCCTTTCAATTTTTATATTTGTCATATGCTGGGGCTTGGCTGGATGAAAGTTATAGTCTCCATTGTGTTATAGAGTTTTTCTAAAGAGAAGATGATGTTTTTAAAAAGCCAGGAATAGACAATACGTGTAATTGTTTATAGTGAACTTACTCTTGGCTCAATTTAGCCTTTAGCATGACAAAGAATTTTATCCAAGAGCACAGTGAATCTATATGGTATTGCCAAATTGAATAATTCAAAAATTATGAGTCAGATCTTTAAAAAAAATATTATGACATGGACTTCTAATTATAATGTTTAGGAGCGAATATATGTTCAACTCATTTTGCTTTGCCTTCTGATTCCTAAGCCTTTGCAGTGTGCTGAGGTTATATTTTTAAGCTTTCTATCTACAACCATTACACCAAGAAAATTACTGCCTTTTTGTTTAAATGGAAGAAAAATGAGAGTTTCTCACATAATCACATCACTCCAAGAGCTGGTACTTTGAGGAAAAAGCCTCAAATATCACAAAACTCATGATATAAATTGTGAGAATTGGCAATTTGTAGATCCTCAAAGGTGTCTGAGTTTCAGATATGCCCTTCTTATAAATAAGGAACTTCCTGAAGTATATGAAAGATGCAAAGCTATACTTTAGCAGCAATACCATTAGAAATAACTTCCTCTCCAGGGAAAGATGCAGATTGCCACCTTCTCTCCACAACCACTGAAATGGGAGGCCCTGCTAAAGAAAAAAAAGTTCTGATCTTAGCTGAGTCGACAATCTGTTACCACACTATGGATTGGGAATAACTCCAGGAAAGTTAGTGCAAATACCACATCTTTCCACTTTAGATCTAAGATCAGAAGATTTCCTGATACCTCAGGGAAACTGGAGGAGGGAGGGATACTGGTTTTTGGTTTTATGACCGTGCATTATCTCGAACGGCCCAGGAGAGGTTTGGGGCTTCCTTCTGCTCTGGATTACGTTGGTTTAATTCTGCAGTGATTGCACAAATGAGCATGCCTCATTAGATAAGGCTGAGGCCAAAGAAGAATGTAGCTTTTTGCAACTTTTAGTTCAGTACAAAGATGACATTAGATTTTGTGCACTTTAACTCACATCTGTCTGCCACAGGGGAGCGTTTAATTCAGGACATGGAAGCACTTTTCTCAATGGCTAGAGCAGGCACTGAAGACTGAACTCAGGAAGGTGGTACAGGATCAGATATGGGCTCTTATCTGTCTGGGATATAATCTAGGAAGAATGAAAAAGTGAAGAACCTGGGAACTGCTGTGGCATGACATAGTGAATGGTGAAGTCCCATTGTCCCATCTCCCTAGGGATCCCGAGAATCCAGCTATTCCATCTGAGGCTGGACATGGCAGCCCCTTGTCCTCAAATGCAGCGATGACATTTGTCTGCTATTATTAAAGTGAGAGGGTTGTACCCAGAATATTCTGGAGCTGCTTTGTCTACATCTGCTAAAATTACAAGAATGCCTGGGCCTGCCTGCACTTTGACAACAGGTTCTGTTCTATTATTATCTGTTTTTATGAACAAATACATGCACATCTCTTTCTGCTTTGCAAAGAATCCTTGTTTTCCACACTGGCAGCAGATTACTAGGTGTGTCCTGTAAGCTGGCCAGATGATCTCTCCATATATCTTCCGCTGCTCCAAGGGTTTTTTTACGGAGTTGCAGCCTAAGCACCTCTTCTGACTTCAAGGGAGCTCCTTTTTTGCCATGAGGGCAGCTACAGCAAAGTATTACCACCCTTTGTTCATTTTTCTGCAGGGAGATGCCTGTGACTGATACACAATCACATGGCTACAGCAGACGACCACCGCCGAGCAGTAACTCATTTCTTGTGGAAAATCTTCAAGCCAGTTTTGTCAGGCATGCTCCTTTCCAGTCACCTGAGGGCTCCAAAGGAATTTTTCTAATATTTCTAGCTCAGAACTTTGCAGGTTCTGAGCTAGTATTTCACCACTTCCACAACAGGTCTTTCAGCATCTGGAAAAGCAGGAGGGGCTGCTTCTCTGGTGGACATGGCTCTTGTGTGGGTTGATGCCAAGAGAACTTGTCTGTTATCTCCCCAATATCATAAACGGCAGCGTCTACAGTGGAGAAGTTGAAGACTATATCAAATAGTTGAAGACCCAATGTCCAACGGGTCTGTTTGGCTTCCTCCTGCTGCTCGGGCCTTGGTGTGGGTCTGCACCAGGAGTCTGAATAGTCCTGCGTGATTAAGAAACTCAAGGTAGTTACCCTACCAGGGTAGGTCGCTTCCAAATGCCGTATATGAAAGATCCACAGCTCATTACAACTATGTGGCAGCTGACTGCCACTGGCCTTCCCCAGACCAGGAGGCCTCCTCCTTCCTCACGCCTACACTAGCAGTTCTGCCATCCCACATCTCTCAGGTTCGTTGGAAGTCTTACCGTGGGTAGCCAACTCGCCTTTTTCCTTCTCAGCTTTTCTCCCCAGTCTATGTGCTCTTGAGTTATCACTCCTTTATGCTAATCATTGGAGCTGGGTTCTTTTGAGCTTTCTTTAATTACTGTCTAGCTTATATATAACCCCCTCATACTGTAGTCATAGAGATAGTAAAGATTATGCAAATGCTGATTAGGGCGTAACGTGGCTTGCAGAGCATTCATCATAACTGGTGAGAGGGGAGAAGGGAAGCTTGATTCTTCGGGGCTAGGCTGAAGTTGTCCTGAGAGAATTTAGCTTTTCCTTTCTTTACTTGAAAACGGAATATATTTGATACAGACAATACAGAAACTCAGCAAGGAAAATATTTGAATATAATCATGCTTCCCTGAAGATACATTTAAACTAGATACCTGTTCTTGGGTCTCACCTATGCAACACGCAGGGGTTGCTAAGACAGTCAGTTGTTTGCATCCCAAGACAGCCACTCTCATCCTGATACCACTTGGAGCACTTCTTGTCACTTTCTGCATATGCACAGGGCAGAAACTTCCCCAAACACTCTGATAACAATTTATAGGCAAAAGTGAAATTATTCTAAATATTAGTCAGTGAATAGCTGATTTTCTTTCCTCTTGTAACTCTGAAGACTCAGGTGGATAAGTAGAATCCAGCTAAGAGACATCTTCAGACAAACAGCTGGGTAATTATTTTTTCTCTAGAGTTACCACATTTTGTGCATAGTATCATGAGGCAGAATGAATGGTACCTGGGAAACTGTAAATCTGCATTACCGTTTACTATACAAGGTGAGAAAATTGCTAATAATAGTGAAAAAAACTGTTGAGTAACAAGAGGCAGACCAACAAGGTACTGCAAGCTTTATGGTAAAAGCCGGAGAGAAGGACATTACACCATCATAGAGGTGTGCATATGTCTTGGACCCAATGCTTGTGGATCCACTAGAGAGCTGGATATATGCTAAGACAAAGGCCAGGAAGGAATTGTTAATGCCATCAAGGAAGTCCCGAAAGTGTGTCTGTAAGAACTATATCCGGAACGGAACGTCCTTCAGTAGCACAACAGCATCTCTGTCATACACACAGGGCAAGATCCATGCGATTTAACAGAGGGAATCGGGGTTAGCTTTATCAGCTGTAGCTCCCGAGAGAACAGTGTTGACAAGAGAAGCGTTGTTTTCCTCTAGGCTTCTAGAACAACTGCTCTCTAGATGATGACTGCTCCTGACTGGATTCTGTCCAGGAATCTGCTGGCATTACCACGTAGCAAACGCAGAGGTTCCATCTCACAGTAATCTCTTCGGTATTGAAGCCTGGTAGGTCTGCCTGGGTCAGGCTGCGTGTGAAGTCAAGACAAAATATTTCAGGGTTTGGAAATGTATCTTCTGCAGACAGCTTGCTTAAAAGAATACCCAGAGGCTCAAACAACCTTCAAGAATACTCTGAAATCTCCCTTTAGAACTTGCTAGAGCAGCGTCAATAAAAGGGGTGGGGAAAGCCTCTGAGCTGGCACAACTGGAAGCCTGTTCTGATGCTCTGATGGCACTGGAGGTAAGGCACACAGCTAAGCTGGAAGCCAGGAAAGTGATGAGACTCAATGACCACCTCCCAGTCACCTCAAATGCTCAAATTGTTCCTAAGCCTGATTCTCACAGGTTGGTTTGTGTTCCCATGACTACATGCAGAAAAGGTGAAAGTAAAAATAGTTACGTCACCCTGAAGAAACAGCTGCTATTGATTACTGCGAAGAGCCAATAACAATTTCTACAATAATGAACAATTCTCAGCATTGAAAGTATACTCATCTGGTCTTTCTGCCAATATTAGGTAAGGCTTTTCCCTCTTTTATCATTAGATTCTGAGATTCTTGATGGAGAAAAGATCATAAGGATATTTTCAGAAATAGATGTATCATCCAGAAAATTAGACTTTTACTTTGCCAGGTATTCAACAGAATCCTTGCAGTTGTTAGTTACGAACTAGTGTAATAACTGACGTTTTATGTCTGGGGAAAACTTTTGGACTAAACCCTTGCTCCTGATAAAGCTGCTTTGTGCTGCTCAAAAGGCACAAAGCAGCCTTTAAGATACTTTTACCGGTTATATTCAGATTCAGCTGTCACAGGGAAATCTCCATATGGTGGAGAGCTGGTCTTGCTGAGTCGGCACTCTTCCCATCACAGCTCTGATTTTGGAGCCATACTGAGACAGACGTACAGCTGAAGCATTGCTGTGCTCTAGTAATTCCCCGCTGTGGAACTCTATCTTGTCTCTTTTTCCAGGTACAGCTTAGAGTTCATGTGAACCACTTTACAGGCCTCTTTGGAAATCCACTGACATGCACTCAAAGATTTCATTTCAAAGATCAAAATTTGTCAAATTTGCCAAGTCAATTTGGCATGGGCACGATGGCAGTCTTGATGGTAGGGGAGCCTGGGGTCCTCAGTGTATTTTTAATAGGCTCAACAAGGGAGTAAGAAGGCCCTAAGGTTACGGAGATGCAGTTGTGATATGCCATACTAATATTTCTTGTCAATTGTGAAGCAGATCGATAAGCTGATTTGGGAATTACAATTAGCTTGAAGGAAAGGACAAATGTCATAGCCTACTCATAAAGGCTTAACTAACTAACTTCTGGAAGACTTGGGGAATGTTTAATCCCAAATGCTTGTAATTTAGAAAGCCACTTTCTAGGAATTTAAAGTAGAAAATCACTGCTTGGGCAGGGGAAATCTTTTTTTTCCTTAAGCAAGTGGGCAATCACATTAGACATTATTGCTTAGTAGCAGTTGAAATAAACCCCCAGGTCTTTATCTCATGTATAGGATGGAATAAATGGCTGTGTATTCCCACAATACAGGTCCTCTTGGGCTGTGCTTCAGCAATAAGAATGAATAAAAATCTAATTATTTTATTATTCCATTAATAAGCATCTTCAGTCCAAAGCACAGGATAAGGAAGCTGCAAGTCAAGAAGTTGCCTCAGTGTCAGAAATGCAGAAGCTGGGTCCTGCTAAGTCTTGCTCAGATCCACAATAGGTTATTGATTAGGAATGAAACATAACCAACTTCTGCAGAAACTGTGGAGAGGGCATGCACAACGCACACAAATCACAGCACTTGGAGTTAGCATTATGTAGAGAAGTAGGGCCAAACTGCATCTGAAACAGCAGGGCTAATAAGGATGTACTGTATCATTAACAATTACAATAGTTCAGCTGAATGACTGTTAATTGCAATAAGCCAGTTCACACAAGAAACAATGGTCTGCTGCCCTCTCTCTTTTTCTCTCTCTCCCTCCTTCTCTCAGGTTTACTTCCAGCATTAAAAATAACCTGTTGATGCTGCTTTTGGGAAGATAGGACTGGAAATGGTCCCCCTTTACAACTACACAATGGCCCTATTGTTTACGAGGTCTCACAGAACCCTTTTCTTCCTGCCCCTACTCCTCCAGGGTCACAAAACACTTTTCAGTATCAGGTAATAAACTTAAGAGCCGCAGTAAAAGACCAAAGCTCTCAAGCACAGTATCATAGAGGACTATAACCAGTACTCTTGCAACAAGATATTTGCTAGATAAATCTCCCTGAAGATTCTGAGAAAGTGGCAGAGAGGAAAAAGGCAAAACAGTCCTTTGCCAGGCTCACCTGAGGGAAAAAGTTTAGTTGTGACCCAAATCTGGCAATCAATTCAGCTGTACTCTTGTGAGCAAGATGCACCACAAACCACCTGATGATTTAATGTCATCAGTGTCCTTTCTGCATCCTGTCTCTGACTAATTTCCAGTGCTTCAAAGGCAGTTGAAAAAACCCTCACAAGCCAAATGCATATGGGGTAGAGGACCAGAAGAAGCCCTGAAGCTTGGGAATGGTCGAAATACAATGCCCAAGGTCAGCAGCTCAGTCCCCTTTAAATCCCCTTTGGACACACCAAAGTATCATGCACTGATTTAAAATCGTTTAGGTGCTTGTGCTAGAGCACTCTTTCTTTGCTCCTGGAATGGTTAGAAAGCTTTTCAGTCTAAGTGTACTCATGACCAATTTATAACCATACATTCTTGTGCTAGTATAATTAATTTAAATAGTTCTGCTTCCTTGATATTTACTGTTTGAATGTATTTACAGAGAATCATCATGCTGTTTTGGCCTCGTTTGGCTAGTTAAGGAGCCAAGCTTGCTTGCTTGTAGCTCCCATTGAAGAATACAGATACTCTGCTCCCCCGCCGCCCCAGTATTCCTCTTCTGCACCTGCGGTGACCTGAGTCAATCTTTTCTGATTGTAAGTCACTGGAACTGGACATAATTTTCCAAATCAGGGTCATTAGCTGTGCTGTGTCAAGCCATATTAATACTTTCCTCTCTCTACTAAAAACACCCTGCTTCGTGCATCATAGACTCACATAAGCCTTTTCCGCAGCTATTCCCGCTGGCAGCTCACAGTCATTTTCTCATGAAGGAGTTCACCCACATAGTAAGGTCAGAGGAGCGGGCCTAAGGCTACCAGCATCACCACCTTTCTCCTTTCACCAGAAGAGTGTTTTAGACACTTCTAACCTTGAACAAATCCTTGCTTTGGCAATTGTAGTTTCTTTTGACAACTTCTTCCAGTATCTCTGGGTAAAAATCATCTTTGAGTTCCTCTGTCCTGTCAACCTCACGAATTTCCTCCATTTCTCAAAGTTTGCCATTCTGTGATTCCAAGCCTTAGACAAAGATCTACATTTGTCCCTCTTGCAGTTTAACATAAGCTGGATTAGTCCGTGATCACTCAGTTCAAGATTAGTTTCAATACTATGGCTCCTTGCTGCTTATTAATACTAGGCCTAAAATAGCATCCTCTTTCATGGACTCACTCCCCGTTTGCTTGAGAAATCGAGTTTCTACGACACTCAAGAACATTTAAGCCCTACCATTTCCCAGTGGTATTTTCCAGTCTGTATCTGAGAAATTATAGTTTCCCGTAAGTACATGGTATTCGCTCTTCTCTATCTTCCCCATAGTTTTTGGAGATAACTATCCCTGTCCAAGTTTGTAATGGATTACCACCCTTCTCTCAGTGGACTTCTCTTTTAAATTCTTTGCTCTCATGTAATTTTCCAATGTAATGCCCTAATATTTTTATTTCTTCAAACCTTTTTAGTAAAATGTAGAGTTACTCCATGGTCTTTACCATTTTTTTTGTTGTTCTAAGTAGCTACCCCTCCAACGACTATATTCCAAACACTACTGCTAAGCAGAGATGTGCAGTATGGACCTTTTGGCTACAGACATTTTTAAAAGTGGAAAAGCTTCTGACATCTCTCAGATGGTGTAAGAATTTCCTTTTTGGGGGAAAAATACATGAGTATAGCTGCTAAAGCTACAGGCACTGGAATCCTATTACGTTTTTTCCCTTTTTTTTTTTTTTTTCCAGGGCAAAACAAGAGGACAACAGCAAAAAGAGTGGCAAAGAAGGAAATTGCAGGTTTGTCTCTGATAGAAACTTATTTGCAGCCCTGCCGCTGGAGAAATCCAAGCTCGGTGCACAGTCCTGTCAACCTGGAGCTAAGCAATCCTGAACGAGTGATGGGAGCATTTAAGACATCGGTCTTAGATCGACTTTTTGATCGCAGGTTCACGGCATCATTTCAAAAGGCACAGTTGTCTGGACAGCTAAGCCAGGCTCTCACTGGCGACAGCCGCAAAAGGAGGCGGGGGAGAGAGAAAGGAAAGCAGAGAAGTGGGGTGAAAAAAAAACCAGCACACGAGGAGGGAATTAGCAGCGCGAGCCAGGCTTCGTATTTTAGGGGCTGGTGAGGACACAGCCAGAGCTAGAGATGTTTGGTTTCGGAGGGCAGGTTGGCGTGGGCGTTACAGAGATCGGGGGATGAGGACCGAAGAGGGTCAGGATGGATTTCGGGACGCGGGGAGATGCTGTAAGCGGCAACTATGACGCAAAGCCTGTCCGTTCAGGATCACGCATCCAACTGTTCCTCCCTAGTGATCCCTCGATAAACAACGTCCAAAAAGGATGGTGACCTCATCCCACTGAAATTAGCCAAACACCACACATTTCTCCGTGTTCAGCTCCGCACATTCCTTACAGCCCCGGCTCTCCCGGCTCCCTGAGCTACCAGCCCCATCGCTGCACCCCTCTGCGGCAATTCCTCCAACCGACC
>NW_010516639.1:0-2237 GCF_000687285.1 Phaethon lepturus
ATTATTGCAATTTGCTATATACAAAATATCATGTGCTGTCCATGTGCCTCCCACAGTCAGGATTCGCTGCTTGCAGGTGTCCCTGTACTCCTTTGCTTCCTCTTAGTTGTTTACCACAGCTCCTTCTCCTTAAGGTCGGGCCCTTGCAGGGTGATCCCAACAGGTAGCCATCAAACTTGGCTTTCTAGCCCACTACAGTGTCCTCCCCACCATGCTGCGCTGGGATCTGCACCAGGCTTAGCCCAAAACACAAGCGATGTGTGCTCTTGCTCCTTCCTTGAGCCCACACAGGTCTGTGCTTTGGGTCTTGTGCATGCAGTCCTTTGGGAAAGACAGCTTGCTTCCCATCCATGGCCACCCAGCCTCTGTGTGGTGAGTGAGAACCACAGTGCCAGGACCACAGTGTGCAGGGAAGGACTGCAAGAAGTTTCTCTCCTTTTGTAAAAGGGAGCCAACCCTGCAGCCATGTGCTCACTGGAATACCAGTCCTTGGAAGAGGGATTCACAGGGACAGGGAGAGGTGCTGGCTGGGACACTGGTCAGCTGAGCCTGTTGTACATGTTGTGAGATGGTTCTGTTGTTCCCTCCCTGGAAATCACAGTTTGCTTCTGAGCTGTCTCTCACCACCTCCGCCCCAGAGCCACTGCTGCTCTCTTTTCCCCAGCTCCTGTATTATGTTTCTCCCTCATCCCTGCCCACTTACGCTTAGATCTCTAAATCCTTTCCCCACCTTGCTCTTTAATTCCCTGACCCCTAAACCTGAACATGCTGATAGGACAGCACAGTATGTCTCCATATGTTACACTCTGCTGTGCTTCACTGTCCACTACAGCCAAGATGACAGTACTGACTCTCCGGTGCATAGGAGAACCCAGATTTCCCCTGAGATCATGTGCCTCTTCCCTTTAGGTGCTGGCTTGCAAGCTTTGCACTGTCACAGCACAAAATCACAAGTCTGGACCTTATTTTGATTTTTTATTAGTAGCAGGTTGATGCTGGTAGCCAAGTAGAAAGGAAGACTGTTATCCTAGAATACAGTGAAAAGCAAATGGAATTGACAGTTGCTACAGATACCCCGAGTTAGCTTCTCATTTTCTCAGGCAATGGGAGAAGGTTCATTTTTCAGGACTTTGCTGTCATCTTGCTATGTGAGCAAAAGTAGAGTGCAGCCATGTCCAGCTGGTGCAGTGCAGCCACTCCAGCTTGCAGGGCTCCCTTGCATGAGCTCAGTACAGCACTTGGACATTTCCTTTCTTCATAGCTCATTCTCTTTCAGTGATTGTGTGATAGCACAAATACCTCCTTGTGAAGCCAAAAGGCCTCCTGACTTGCTGGTAAGCACTAAATTGTACTGGATAAGGGAGAACCTATTCAGCAGGGCCCAACACTTCTACAAACCCCCAGTCCCCTAGGCTTCAAAGATGGGGGTGGTGGTGTCTATTGTGGTACTCCCTCTCCTCACACTGAAAAAGTGGGTAACCTCAGGAGTATAAGTTTGTATGTGAATGTTATGTTCTAAGAGTTTTCATTTTGCTCTTCTCATGAGGAACTTCTCACTGTCAGCATGCTAAAAAGGCCTTTCAAATACTGTTGGAGCAAGAAAGATCAATTTCTTGCTTTAGGCATTTAAGGATGTTCTGTAGAACTTACGTCTTCAAAAAGTAATTTAGAATGGGAAAGTCTCTAAACTTCTTGAGGAAGGCACGTAATGACAAATGTGGTGGTTTATCAGAGAATCAATGGGCAAAAACTCACAATTTTAGAAGCACTTTAAAATCTAGAAATATGCATTAAATTTGGGATTTATCTGTCTGTATAGATTTTATATTTAATTTGCAAAAAGAGAAAGCCAGCTGTCAAAGGTTATCAGGACAAGTAAGCTGAGACCGGCCTTGCAGATAATGTTCAAATAAACATTTTTCTGGGTATTTTACTTGATCAAAGATGAAGAACCTGAGGTTTCAGTTTACTTTAAGATAGCTCCAGTGTAGAGATCAGCCAATTACACTCCCCTCCAGATGGCACCACTTATATATCTTACAAAACAGAACCAGTGAGTGTTTTCTAATAAATTAAGTGGCATGTCCTGCAAAATCAAAAAAAGAAAGCCAATTTAACAACTTAACATTGTCTTTATAGGTGCTATTCTTCTAGTTGATGTTGTGGCCCTTCAGCATATCCAGTATTTTTACCAGGCTAATTCCTTTAAAATATATAATTCTCCTGGTTTCAGCTGG
>NW_010516640.1:0-14187 GCF_000687285.1 Phaethon lepturus
TTGGGTTAATGATTGGACTTGATGATCTTGAGCGTCTTTTCCAACCTTAGTGATTCTGTGATTCTGTGAAATTACACTGAATTGCTTCTGCAAACAGTTCAGGAACGTGAGGCACAGGTTTCATGCTGAGCTAACTTTGGGTTTTTTAGAGAAAAATTAGTCTCAGACTAAGTCAGTGTTCAAATTTTATGTAGACCAGCTTTCCTGGCAGACCTGGGCAACTGTGTGAGTGGATACTCTGAAATTGGTTTGCTTTGTGTTTATTTTGGTCTTAGTGAATGGCTAGCACAATGTTAGTTGACAGAAACCAGATTTTAACTGCAGTTTTTTCACACACCCAACTGTTAATTAAATAAGTTCAGAAAGACCTCAGGAGTGTAACTAGCCCCATGTCCATAGGCCAAATTTGATGCTATTTAACACAACCAGTATTAATAACCGGAAATTTCATTTTCCTGTTTTCTAGCTTACAGGCATTATTGTTGATGAGATACTCAATGGAGCGGATGGGACTAACATCAAGTGTGGTGTGGTGGGGGAGATAGGTTGCTCCTGGCCTTTGACTCAGAGTGAACACAGAGTGCTTCAGGCAACAGCGCAGGCTCAGTCACAGCTTGGGTGCCCTGTTATCATCCATCCTGGCAGGAACAGCGATGCACCTTTCCAGATTATCCGCATTCTGCAGGAAGCTGGGGCTGATACTTCGAAGACGGTCATGTCTCACCTTGACAGGTAAGCAGACCATTCTGCCGTCCTTCTGGCAGCGTTGCCACAACCTGCTGGGGCTTGGGGGAGCCACTCTGCAAATAGCTAGGTTTCTGTTGTGCGCTGGGATCATGACATGAAGAATTATCTTCAAGTTTACTGACTTAAAAACATGAAACTGCCTATAGAGAGCTTGATCAGCTTCCAGAACTTCAGTCAGGATCAGCTTTTAGGTTCACACTGAGAAAGAGATTTATGGATTTTAAACGCTCTCTTTGAAGGTCTGGGGGCGAGATCAGGAATAACTGTAGCCACATTTTTAGAAAATGGGGATTCCATTCATTCATATCCCTGCACAAATCACTGCATTTAGAAAGCATTGGACGTTGAGCAACTGTCACCAGTTGCTTCCAGCAGTTTTGAAAACTGGGCCACTCTTAAGGGCCTGACCAAAATCTCTCAGCTACTAATGGAGAACTCTGATTTGGCTGGATGCTGGATCAAAGCAGAAGCCAGATCTTTTCAGTTCAGCTACCAGACAGGAGAAATATTGTTTAAAGAGAAAATTTTTGGGTTTTGGATAGTTCTTAGCATAGACTAGAGAGCTAACTTTTAGTTTCCTTGAGAGCAAAACCCAGGACCTCCACGTCAGCCATGGGGAGGAACAGGGTTGATTTTCTCTTTCCAGTTTAGAAACACAGCCTCTATTACAAAATCAGTTTTGTGTGACCTTGTACTACTCATGGTGAGCTGGAAAATGTCCAAGCATTGATTAGTTTGGCCAGTTGCTGAATAATGGAGACTGCTTGCAGTCATATGATTCTCAGCAATTGAATTGTTTGCCCTCAGTGTGAGTGTAACACAGGCAAAGAGCACTGTGCTCCAAATTTCTTAACGGTTGCAGGCTCTAAGGGCTTGCAAATCAAGCTGCAGGTGTTTTGTATTCACACAGAGCTCAATGTTTTACTTGGGGATCTTAAGAGCATAAAATTCAGTGCCACGAAATTTTATTTATATTTGACAATGTATAAATGATACGGGCTTTCTTTATGTATTTACCTGCATTCCATTGTATCTATAGCTATATTTTTCTCTCATTTTTAAAGAAAAACTGATTACTTAAATCTTTCTGTGAAAGAGGACTGAGCAAGCTGCAGGTGTCAGTACTTATGTAGCCATTTTGATACAACATAAAAAAATCCAGTTACCTTTTTTTGCCTTTATACACTGTTGTAAACTGTTGAATTCAGTGATTTACTGATGGAAAATAAGCAATATAAGTAGGAAAACAGTCAAGACAGAGGTGCAGTTTCACTAACAGCCGCTGATGCACAATATGACATTTCCTTGTACTCCTTATATCATTACTTTCACACATTCAGGTTGGCACTTGCTATAACATAGACTCTAAACGAATGTGAAGTTTGGCTTCGCAATGTGCATTTAACATTTTAAGTCTCCTCCAGTGAGAACAATCCATGTGGGAGCATCCCAGTCCTTTAAATGCGAGATAAATTTGTACATAGCTCCATATTTCATGTCTGCTTTTGACATAGACAGAATGGTAGTTTTCAGGTGGATTTACAGTCAGATGATAGAACTAAAATGCTGGCTACCATGTTTTGCAATTTAGCACCTTAGAACAAAAAGTACCAAGTGTCCATAATGAAACTACGGTTAGATAAAGGCTGGGAAGCAAAAACTATTGAGTCTTGGCTTTGGCCATTTATTAGAGATGAAGGTTATAAAGGTATCTTGGTGGAGATCAACATTCGTTCACTTGAGTAGCTTTTGTTAGAAGATTCACAGCAGCTGTTATGAACCCCTGTTTGATAATGGTTTGGTGGGTGTCCCTGTGGTGATTTATGGATGAGGTCCAAATTACAGGATGCTTCCCTCTGTCCCCTCTCCTTTTCCGTGTGTTCAGGGCTGCTCAGGGACACGTGCTGCCCAAGCACCTAATTCCAGCACAATTAGCGATTTGACTGGGAACTGCTGCTGCTACATGTGTGTGGCTTACAAGGGGACCCAATGGCTGATGGAATTAAGCTCTCCAGCTCTTCGTTGGGGCAGAGCACCCAAAAGCACACCACTAACAGTAGTTTTCAAAAGAAGTTGTTCTGGCTGTGATTTTGAAATACAGTGTTGGGTGCTTTTTGCCACCTGCACAGGGATGAACACTCTTGGCTCTACTGTGTCCCTGTGAACTGAGCAGGGCTGGATCTAATACAACCCATTCTCTTGCTCTGCACTTTGAAAACTCATTTGGTAATAAAAGTTCAGGCTCTGTAAACTGTAACATTTGTTTAAAAATAACATTTTTTTATTAATTACAGTTGGCAAGTCTTAGACTCCTGCTGATGGCAGACTTGCTTGAACAAGGGTTTTCTCTCTCTCAACCCATCTGTTCCTCCTACTTGATCCTGTTGTTAAGTCATAATATTGAAATTGTGACATCAGTAATCTCCATAGCAACAGACTGTGATGTAATTATATAGGGTAAAATTACTTTGTGGCACCAATATCTGCAATAATAAAAAACCCCTAAACTACTGCCCTTTTGGTTAACTGTGCTGTTCTCAAGGAAAATTGTTTTTTCCTTAGATTAAAAAAATTGTGTTGTTGTTATAAAGATAAATTTATAATGTATCATTTGAGCATTTTTGTTTTCCTTTGGATAGCTTATACTCTTGATAAAAGTGATTCAAAGAAAAAAAATATTCCAGAGAGCTCTAATTTCAGTTGCTGTTCTTTTCTGAATGAGTGATGGGGTTTAGTAGCTTTGTTCCTTCAACTTTTCAAATCTGCTGCAAAGCCCATGTCCCAGGTACTCACAGTGCCATTATATATTTTGGTGAGAGCGTTTCCTTAAGGCATTCTGGCCAGATCCCAGTGCAAACAATGATATATTGCTGTTCTAATGACAATCTAGAAACATCACTGTACAGAATAGAAACTAAAGACAAAGTTGTGTATTACCAGTGTGTGATGGATGGAACAAGCCCTGGATGTAGCTGTCTCCTGTAACTCTTTTGGGAAAGTAAATCTGTCTTGTGTAAGTAATCCATTGTCTTTTTTTAAAATGTCACTATGAATTAACCTCCTCCTTAAATGTCCTTCCTTGTTAGGTTGTCTGTTGAGAAGTTTAATGATATCAAAAGCAAGTAACTTTTCTATTTCCATTTAAAGATTATCATAAATGTTTTCATTATTTCATGGAGGAAGAGTTGGTTTTGTTTTGGTTTTTTTTAATGCATGAAGTCCCAGATGAATGTAGGAAGGGCAATGCTGTGTATGAGCTTCTTAAGGTCCATGTGTCAAACAGGAGTCCTGTTTTTCAAAAGGGTGAATTAAATCTTGGATTATTGTTTTTGTTCGTTGCAATTAGGAAGCTGCAAAATACCTATCCTCATACCATGAGGGGTTTTTTTTTTCCTTTCTATTGCAATGCTGACTTTGTATTATATATGCTCTACAGGACTATATTTGATACAAAGAAACTTCTGGAATTTGCTAAACTTGGATGCTATTTAGAGTATGACCTATTTGGTACAGAGTTTCTTCACTACCAGTTCCATCCTGATATTGACATGCCGAGCGACAATGAAAGAATTGCAAGGTATCTGCTTCCGTGCCGTTTAAGCTGTAGCATTGCCATTGACAAATGAGTATTTCTGGTACTTGCTTTAAGGGCATCACAGGGTAATACTGCTTGCTGTTCAAAATTGTCTTTTTTTCATACTAAGATAATGACAGGTTTTTTTCTGCTCCTGTCACGCCTTTAGGGCAGCATGTATGATTTCCTTCATCTGCAAAGGAAGATGTAGAATCGTAGTGTTGTAGAAAGTTACTTGAGAAAAACATCAAGAGCATTTTAAACTTCAATCTCTGTCCTAATCACATGCTGATCTGGCTGAATTTTATCATGTACTGCATTTATATAGGCTGTAAAAAAGAAAAGGCTGGAGATACAGACTTACGTTAGGGTTTGGCTTTTGTTTGAAACATGGTACTGGAAACCTAGTGCTGCTGCTAAGCATCGTCGGAGCCTGTTACATCTCCTCACGAATGCGCTAACCGACCAAAACTCGTTGTGGGTGGGTTTGATTCGTGCTTCTGTCCTCAAAACCAGACTTTTGTTCTTCCAAGCACTTTATTACCTCTCCTCCCACTCTCCTTTTGCCCTTTCCCTCTTTTGAAGGGTGAGATTCCAGTCTCCTCAGAACTCCCACGTTCCTCACACTCACAATGTGAAAATATTGGCCCCACTGGCAGGATACCTCTTCCCTGCTTCTCGTCAGCACATGCAGTCTCAGCTCAGCTGCACAGCAAATCTGTTGTGCTGTGCTAACACAAGGTATTGCCAAGGAGATGCATTCCTTGCAGAAGCTGCCCGAGACAGGTAGATAGGATCCGCTGGGAATCGGCTTCTCACTCTGCCCAGAGGTGTGATTCTCCTGTGCTGTTTGTCCACAGTGTGTGGCAGGTCTCTGAGGGGTGGGGTGCCATCCTGCCCTTGTCCTTTTTCCTTCTAGGATCAGAAACAATTATTTTCTTCTCTGTGATGAGGAAGATTTTATGATTCCCCGATCACTAATGAAGTAACTTTCCAGCTTTTGCTTGTATTTCGGACATAGCTTCCCTGCCCCTCGTTATCAGATTAGCCTCAAGACTTCTCTTCTCTGTTTTCAGGCTGTTCTCTTTTCAAGAAGGTGCTGTGGTTGCTACTCCACTTACTGCCAAGCGTTTGCTGCTGCTTTTCACACTAGAAATCACTCCTCTCTCTTAACAGGGCCCTCAGTCTTGCACTCAGTATTTTAAACTGTTGCAGTGAATTGGCAGGTTTCACACCTAGAATGGGTAAAGGTGCCCCCCTGCCCTGCGCCCTCCTCCCTTGCTCTGTGCCACGCGAGGTCAGCACGTGCAGAAGCACTGTGAGGAATATGGGTAGAGGAATGGACTGTGTCTTGGTTAACAAGCGCTTGTTCAACCGTGGCAAAGTTTTCATTCCAGCCGTGGTACTTGCTCAGCCACCAATGTCTCTCCTTAAACTCTCTGGCATTTGAGTATTTCTTGCAGCAGGCTGTTTATAGGAAGAAAATATGAAAAGTTTGCCATCTCCTTGTATGGTGTGAATATGTGCACTCGAGTTAGAAGTGCCATTACATGGATTTTGTTGGGCTTTTGATGCATCCACACTGGACATAGGATGGCAGTGGCAGTCTCCTTGGGTTTCCTCTTTTGTCAAACAGCACCAGAGAGGTGGAAATCAAATTGACCTTTAAATGTATTGATGAAAATACTAAACGGAAAATATATGTTCGAGTCTTGTCTATTCAAAACGTAAACTTGCGTAGTCACGCCATACCTACTCAAACACAGTTTAGTGGTGCGTGTACTTACGAGTTTTTGCTGCAATCTACTGCCAATGCAAGTGAAAAACTGAATTTTTTCAGGGACAGTTTTTCTTTGGGGCAGAAGCAAGTACTAACTAAACTTACAGGAATGAGCAAAAAGCAGCAATGAATATGGAATCTAAAGGAATATATGCCTCCCCAACCCATGAAATGAGTCCAAATAGGAAAGGAGTTGATTCTAAGAAGATGTTTGTTCAGAAAAGAACTTAGTCCCTCCAGTGTCATTGTTCTCATTCTCTGGTTGGCTTGTGGTCTCTGTATCTCAGGCCGGAGAAGATACTTGTGATGTTGTAATACTACGGTATACATAGTGTTGTGCACTATGTGGCACTGTTTATGGCGTTGAGGTAAGAATTAGAATTTCACAGCACTGGCAAATGATGGAATTGGGTGCCTTCATGAGGAACGAGCACTTTCCAGGTCTGGTCTATCCGTCTCTGCCACTTTAATACTGCAATCTACTGCCGAACTAAACTGAAGCTGAGTGGGAAACTTAACAGTCACGCAATACAGACACCCACCAAACAAGTTGTAAAAAATGAGCTGAACCAGGGGTTAAAGTTCCCAGAGTGAAATGTGGAACAGAAGGAGTTCTTGTAGCAGACTGGTTTCAAGGGAGTGACCAAAAGCATTGCTTCTTTTTCCAAGCTGACTTCTTGTCATTTTGCCAAGTCTGTTCCGCTGGGCTGCTGTATTAACTCCTCTTCTTTCCTGGCGTATCTGCAATGCCTGTCTTATTTATCTTCTTCTTTAATGAACATCTTTGAAACATGTTCGGATGATAACTCTCTATATGGAATATGATGCTGACAACTTAAAATTTTTATTAACCTGGTTTGCTAAATGGGAATTAACTGAAGATGTGAAAGTATTTGTGTAAATGAGACAGGCTTCTTAAAGGACCTGTCACACAGAGAGTCCGGTCCTTAACAAATGTAATGGAACTAGCTGTGTGACAGCAGCATGAACTAATCCCAGGAATCGATTGTGCTGAGGAGGAGTTTATGTAGGAAATTATTACTTACTCATGTGTGTAAAACCTGTGTCCCGTGCTTGGTGAAGCTGAAGTCCTTCAATTCCTCCGTGGACTTAGTGGGACTGGGAGTGCAAAGTCATGTGCCAGCCGGGAAGAGTTTTCCTTCTCCACTTTGGGATGTGTGGTGGTATGTTTTCAGAGGTGGTTTTATTCATGCAAGGAATACGTCTTCTGAGTACCTAAAGATAAGTGTTTTCAGTGCTAATACAGTCCAGCAGCACAGGAATGTAAAAAATTTAAATCCTGCTTAGTTCTGTGATGTCGCAGAGTGGGCACCTTTCACTGACGGGTACGCTTTTTACTTCTGCAGGGTTCGTATGCTGATCGATGAAGGCTACGAAGACAGAATTCTGATCGCTCATGATGTGCACACTAAGAATAGGTTGATGAAATATGGAGGTCATGGATATTCACATATCCTTAAAAACATAGTTCCTAAAATGCTAATTAGAGGCATATCCCAAGACAAAATTGATAAAATACTCCTAGCAAATCCAAAGCGGTGGTTGACTTTTAAGTAGGAATAGTGAATAAATATTCCCATTTGATAGGGAAGCTTGATAAAATTCAGACTTGTTTCAGCTGAGCAGTCATTTTAAGACTCGGTTCTTTTCAGAGAAACTAGAAGTTATTAATTAGATGCGAAGAAACTGATTTTTACTTTTACTTTTAATTAGAACAACAAAATTATGTACTCCCTCTGCATTTTCTCCCTTCTAAAAGTCTGTTCATGAATGATTTACTGGATATGAGCCTACCTGCAAAATCTTTTCAATGGTTTCTAATTGTTGTAATAAAATAATTGTTTCTAGAGAGTAATCTAATACTATTATTAAAAGTTATCCAAAAATATTTTTGAAGATGTTTCCCTTGGACTTTGAAGGAAATTATGATTTTCAGTTAAATTCTCCTTCTCCAGGAGAATCCAAGGCATGATTTTAGTCCTTGTAATATTGACAATCTTCTAATTATCCTTATGTTCTTTAAATAATGCTTGATAAAAGGTCTGGGACTTTTAAATAGCTTCCATAGACAACAGAAGGCAAAAGAAATCTCAAATGATTCTAAAAACATATAGTCTCCTTCTAGCTTAACAATTTACTTATTTTTAACTGAAAGTGTAAAAAATACATGGAAAAATATATTTTTGAATAAAGAAATTTGATGACAGCTTAAACTATGTGCAGTATTATTACAGATGTCTTTTTTTAACCACATTAATTTTTTAGCCTGAACCTATAGAATCCCACTGCAATTGTGTGAAACTTTGTGGAGACCAGCTTCTTTTTGTAAGGATGCAACACCAGAAGTCAAAATATATTACATTAAATACAGTTTTAATGAGTTGCAATAGTTATAACAAAGGTTGTGATATAAGTCTTTACAAATCAGTATATCAAGATATGAAGAAAAAGGAAGAAATGTTTGCCTTATATGTGTTTTTTTCACACAAAGTGTGTTCTTTGCTCTTGTCTAACTTTAACGAGGGCAGGTGATTTGTCCAAAAAGATGGTCTTATCCAGTAGCAGTGGTGGCCTGATTTTAAAAGCTTCTTCAAATTTGACCATATACGTCTTGTAGTATCGAGCTTTTCCAATAAATACCTTAGTAACTACACACTGCTAGTTGTAAATGATCCCTAGCTTGGTACATTGCTGCTGCTTGAAACTACGGAGAAAATCTCTAGCTACACTGCTGTCATGAGCACGCTAACCAGTAAACGCAACAAATGAAGTCAGTTACGCATCTGTTATTAAAATACATTACCTGGTAGAAAAGAAAAAAAAAAACAGGAGTAATCACCACAAGGTACGGATATCGGGTGGCACTTTGTCATAAAGGAAAAGCCAGTTTACCACTCTGGTGAGATAGCACACATCACCGGGCAGCACAGTGTCCCTCTATAAATCCTAGGTGAGTTAGGCTGGCGACCCTCGCAGTCAGTCTAGACTAACTCAGCATTTATTTTAATTGGACAACTTGGAAACCAAAAGGGTAACACGTTCTGTTTAAGAAAAGCTTCACTCATTCAAACAAGAGATTTTTAGAGAGATTTGTAAAATATTCATCAGACTTTTACTGAGCAGCCAGCACTGAAGAGCTTTTTTGTCACAGTGGCAGACACTTTCAACATTTTAGTGCAGACAAATTTGAGTTTGTACCCTTAGTACATTAGACAAGGTTGCTTGTGGCAAAGGACATGAAATAGAAATGCTAGGGGTAGCCTCTATTACTCTGTAACGACTTATAGAAATGTTACCTTGATTTGGCCAAAATGTTAAAAATAAATAACATAACCAACTGTGCTAAGGAGCTAGTTAATTATCTTGCTAAAATGTAGGTCTAGAACGAAATCTGCAAGTTTAACCTGAGAGAAATAGACAGCCTCCCCTCCCAAAGCAAAACAAATAAAAATATTCTGTGGACAGTACTGCTATGACTGATTTTAAAGCATTTTTATAACTATGTAACTCATAGTACCTGTGTTTAGTTTAATTCTCCAAGCCATTAATCCTTTAGATGGATTAAGCTTCTTTGAGACTTTATATATATATATCTATGTATCTATGAATGAGAAAAATAGGTTTTAATACACACTTTTTTTTTTTTTTGGCATGTAAATATCTGATTCTTTCTTTGCATATGTGTTATCATTTTTGGTAATATGCTTATCTGTGTCCATTTGATAGGCACGCCTTACTACAAAGGGGTAACTAGCTACCATGGAAAAGGTCTGTGTGACAACGTTTTCTCACGTGTCTGATCTCCTACTCTTCCTTTGTGGGAATAATCCCACTAACTTCAGTGAGACAAGACACCCAAGACAAATACGGTTTTGACACATTATATTCCTATGAAATTCTAGTTGAACATCTGCGGTATGTTAAGTCATAACTATTTTATTAAAAATAGTACCCAAGTACAGACTAAGTCCTAAAAGGCTAATGAAGACTAACTGCTGCAAAGAAAACACTCTACCTTAGTCTGAGGATGTGGATGCCAGGCTTGCTAGATATTTACACAACTAACTATCAAGAATGGGCCTGTAATATTGCCTAAATATATATTTACACATGTTTACAAATGAAAAGCCAAATCCTTTTTCCACTAACATCAATGGGAGTTTTGCCATTGGCTTCGGTGGAATCAGGGATTCGGTCCAATAGAATAGTTAGTCAACTGTTATGTTTTTCAGGGAAAAAAGTGTTTCTTTTATCCTTCTTTTTCATTTAGGACACAGCTAAGGGCAAGACAAAATTTAAACAACTCCACTGGATTGATTTTACGTTAAAAGTCTAATGTAAACCTACAAAGCAGGAACATTGAGTTAAGGCTTGAAGCTAATTAGTTTCTAGTTTTAAGTGGAAGGATAAGAAAAGTACAAGGCAAACAATTCCTTTGGAGAGAGAAAGTATATTTTGATTACCTCTTCCTTTTATTGTGAAATCATTCCTCACCACACTATGAGTGGACTCCAAGCATCATTGTTAGCAAGTAAGTCACAAGAACCAAAGCTGAAGTATGGATAAAGCAGCAAGATCATAACACATCAAAGTATCATATACACTGAAGAAATAACTCGGCGTCCTTAGGTGGTGGTGGGTTTTTTCTATAAAAATTTGATCTATGTAGGACTTCATTCACATGGACACTAACAATGAGGAAGTATTTGCTTTGGCGGTAGTGGATCGCACATCTGTTTAACTTGGTTTGTCATTTTTTAACGTAAGGTTTCTCCGTGTGGTACAGATGCGAATCAGGTAGCATTCAACTTTTTTTCCCCGCTACTGAGGTGTTCGGTGGTCGCTCTGCTGGGGTGCTTGTTTCATTGACTTTTGCCACGCAAATCCATTGCTCAGAAGAGCAAGCTTCGTTTTTGGACTGGTTTGGTGGGTCTTTTTACGCATTATCAGTCAGCATAAATAATAAATCCAGAAAATGTGCTGTATTTGTTGTTGTTTCCTCCATGTGCTTTTCCTCCATCTAATTTAATGTAAACTTCATCTCCTGGCTCCAAGTGAAGAACCACGCTGTTACTGGCATAGTCGTAGTTCTGGTCAGCATCCTGAGCAATCGCGCTAGCTCGAACCTATGTAAAATACATAATAAGCAGTTAAGAAAACTCAGATAATTTTTACGGCACAGTGAAATAAAAGCCTATCCTCAACGCTTTATTCAGCATGTGTACATTGCCACTTTGAATGTCTAGCAAGATACAGTGTGGGGTTTTTTCATGTGGATATTACAATACAACGTTTGAAACTAAAGAGATAGCTTGCTCGTTTCTCAGTTAGCACAATAATACACTGCGGCTTGCACTCCGGTAAATGTTTGGAGCCTTTTTTAAATATACAGATAGCAATAGCTGGAGCTCGGAGAACTGAATCTGGCCGTGTGCCAGTTCTACGCTGGCGTAACTTTTATTTCAGCGGAACAAGCGATTGGCATTGGCAAGGAGCCACAGACAGGCCCTACCGGTACCAGGCTGGACTTTTTCCAGAAGCAAGTTGTCGTCATACGACTAATAGGATCATGCTGCAGAAAGAATACAGAAAGTGCACACCCACCCACAGACACGCCCAGGCCAATGCCCACAAGCAGGTGAGGATCCTAGCTGGGGTTGGGAAAAACTGTTATTGCCACATTTCAGTAAGCAAACGCTTAATTTCTGTGTGTTGTGAGAGATGCACACTTGAAAAATCACAGGCGAATCGCTATTTGCTTTAAGAGGTTTCAGAATGTGCAGGTAACTGAGGACTCTTCATTTGCAACTTTCACTCAAACATACGTTTTTCCCCATTTCTCCCTTGCTATTCTGTTACTGATTAAATTTGATATTACTAGCAAACTGGAAGCAATCTGCAATTTCAAGATGTATGTTGGTTTTCAGCAACGAACAGCCTGTGCCATTGTAAGCCTCCAAATCATTTATATATAATTTGACCCTGTTTGGTAAAATATTTAAACTTAGTTGTATGTAATTTATTTCAGTGTAACACATCATCTGCTTGTTGCTTCTCTTTGTTCTAGTGTAGTTACAGAGCAGGAAGTGATTTAGTGGTGCTGCAAACCTGAACTAAGTAATAATGCATGACTTGGCGTACTATATGTGGGATTTTATCTGTTCTGAATTGAAAAAATAGGCTATAAGTCACAAATTTCCATGAATTTCTTTCAAAGTTTAAATGATAAATTTCCAAATTAAATTTTCATGTGAGGTGCTCTCACATTAATATTGAAAAGTTAAAAAGGAGGGGGTTCTTTACCATGCAGGATCTTATGGCATCATGCAGTTTAAAAATCACAGTAGGTAGAAATTCTTTACATAAGCCATAAGAAGAGTGAAAAAGGCTTAAAAGACTTCTGGTGGTGTGACAGTCTGCAAATTCAAACTGATACATGGCATGATGATAAACCACAACTAATTCAGGACTTCTTGATCCTGAATTGCCTGGTGGTGTTCACAAAGGTGATCTATTTTGCTAGTGTTTAAGCAATTATTATCCTAAACAGAGGGGATCTCCTCTGGATTAATGACTAGCAGGGTGGAGTTGAAGGCTCTGGGCCTTTAACCCTGGAAACACCCTCCAGACAAAATAGTAATGGGCTGAGACGGTCGCTGGTTGTGTAAGTGGAAAGGGCAAGAGGGAAGGAATAAAAAGGCTATAGATGAGGTAAAAAACTTTCATAGAGAAGTAGTATCTAGCATACTGGCAAACAAAATGGTTTAAACTACTTTCCAAATTTCCATTTACATCATAATGAAATGCTACTTTGTGGATTTGTCTAAAATGTAGTTCTTCTGTGGATAGCAAAGGAGAATTTGAACTGTGTTAGTGACTATCCTAAGGGAGTCACCATATAGACACTGGCTACAACAGCAATGATATTTCACTTTTAAGATTCTACATAGTACATACTGGCTGAAGAAAAAAAGATTGTGGGTATTGAAAGTCCAGAAACCAAAGTATAGATCTTACTGTCCTACGTACAAACAAATGTCCTGTAAACTCCAGTGTGCTATTCTTAGACGTTTTACCTCCTTGTTTGGTTAGCCAGAGCAATTTCTTTTTAAAGCCTGGGAGAACAGTCTCAAATGAATTCTCAGTGTACTGCTGCAAGAAGGTAAATGCATCTCAAAATTAAACCATTAATGGACTATACATTCCATAAGTTGCATGACTGCTCACCTCATCTTTCACCCTCAAGTCGCACACACAAACTAGCTAAGCTATGTGATCTCAGCACTTCCCTCTTCAAGCTTTATAACCATTAAAGAAGGCAATGTGTTAACAGTGGAGACCTTGAGGTTCCTCCTGTGCATTGCTTACGAATGATTTTTTTTCCTGTAAGTCATACCCTTTACAACGGTTTGGGTTTTTTCATTGTCAGAAAACACTGATTTTGTAATGTTATCTTTGCCAGAATCCATTTAATGACTTACTTCCAAAATCCCTAAGCTTTCTTACAAATAATACACAAAGTTAACTGCTATCGCATCAGCATTTAGTGAGTCAAGTATAAATCATAATAAAAAGGAGACACTGCTGCATTAAAACTGTGCGTCAATTTTAAATAGTTTGTATGCAGATATTTAACTAAATACTTATATCTGCATAGATATACACCAATATATACATAGAGCCCCTGCCTTTTTTTTTTTTTAATCACTGCGAGTTTAATTTGTCTTATGTCTGGTACTGGAAGTAGTTATATTTGGGAACAGTTAGATTCTAGGCGCAATTTAATATGTATAATTGGTTACTTTTTTAAAAGTACTGGTATGTATTTATTTTTCAGGCTTTGGGAAAATAAACACTTGAAACATGGAGTTTTGTTTACCATGGTAATTAAACGGTATTCTCGCGGTGGCCAATATTGCCTTTGTACGAAGAAATCAAAGTGAATATATTACAAGGTACTTTGTAAGTCCTGGTTTATCTGCCGAGACAGTTTTTACGGTAGACATTTTCTAATTTAGTTAATCGCTGCCGATGTCCTCACTCTCCTGCTTTCCCAGACTTCCGA